>NW_007727432.1:55046-67707 GCF_000696425.1 Galeopterus variegatus
CCGGGGGCAACACTGAGGGTTGCGCCGGGGGCAACACTGAGGGTTGCGATCCGTTGCCGGACACAGAAAAAGACAAAAGACAAAAAAAAAAAAAAAAAAAAAAAGCCCAATAAAATGCTATTGATTTAAAAAAAAAAAAATGGTGGAGCAGAGAGAGAAAGAAAGAGACCACTCTCCTTTTAAAGCTCTCCAAACCATGCCCATGACCACAATTTTTAATCCATTCACTGCTACATGGTCCTACAATCTAATCACCTCTTCAAGTCCCCACCTTTCAATTACTGTAATATGATTTCCCACCCTCAGCAGTTACAATGGGAATTAAGTTTTGGTGGGGGGGGCATTCAACCCGAGGCAGCCACTGACTAATAGCATTACCTTAAGACAAAGTATTTGATCTTTATAAGCCTTGGTTTCCTCATCTATAAAATGGGAGTAAGAAAAAAAGTACCCACATCATAAGGTCATCAGGAAGATTCAATGAAATAATCCAATGTAATATGCTGAGCTTGTTTGCAGCAGAGCCCACACTGGAAACTCACTGTAGGAATTGGGAACGGGAGCCATAGGGAGAATAGCTTTGACAGTCAGACCAATGAATTCGGATTTGCTATACTACATGAATTGTAAACATTCTAAGAACCCAGGTAAGAGAAAATGATGTCAGACAAAATTGATTTAACTTCTCTATATATAGGATGAGCCAGATGGAACAGAAATGGAAAGCAGAGAAACCAGTTAACCATTTCAATCTCTGTACTAAAACCCACACTTGTGTGGTGACTATAGAAATGGAAAATAGAGGCCACCCAGACATTACTATGAAGAGATTCTAAAGTTACAGATAGCAAGGTGTCCATTTGACTCCTGACTATTGATTATTGGGAAAACCATCTTCAAACTACTCACCTTAGATGGGTAAAAACACAGAAGAGGTGTAAAGAAAGGTGGAAGAAAAAGTAGATATCAGTCTTTTACTCACTTTATTCAAACTAACACTAAAGATGTCAGAGGCTTAGTTTAGCACTGGATGAAATGTGTGACGTATCAATTGAGGCTCATAATAAGACCTGATTGCTTAAGATAGAAGTAAGGTTCAGGAAAATGCCTGAATACATTCCCCCCGCCACACTCTCAGCTTCCTCCCTCGCCTGTTACTTCTAACTGTGAACCAAAGATGTACGTAGCTAATTGCTCACAAAGGGAACTACAAGAGAATTTAAAAGTCACTTACAACTTCAACTAATGTTATTCAACAAAAATAGACTGTTTTCCTCAGGGAAATAGCACTCTTTATAAAAGTATAATTTCTTAAGCAGACTTCCTCAGAACAGAGTTGTCCCTAGCAATACTTTAGCTTTTCTTAGACCATAGAGCCAGTCTTGTGACGTTCAGTCGGGTAGCTCAGAGGTTTCCCTCAGGCTACTTCATCATTGTTTCCCCTACTCAGCTAATTAAAATGAGGCTAGAAAAAGATAAGCTTTCACATCTGGACTCTCAAGAGAAGACAGATGGAAATTATTGGGTAGTTTGTCCCTGCCAACCTTACCGATTTCAGGTGATTGGAGCAGATCACTTACATCTGTGCCACCAGTATACTTATTTTCAAAAGAAGGTCTATTAATCCTGAAATCATCATGGGGCTTGATTTATCAAGCTTATTTCTTCAAGTAAAATGAATTCTCGAAGCATTAAGCACTCTTACATGACATAGGAGAAGACTGAACTACATAACAATAGAAAAAGAATGCTTGATTTTATTGAAAAGGCTATAACCTTTAAAATGAGATTTAGAGCTTATGGAACATCTCTCAGATGCACTTTTTTTATTTAATCACCTTTCTCAGCTATGTACATTTACAGTATATTCAAGTGTAAACCACATCACCAAGACAATGAAACCACTCACAATTCATATTGTCTATACATGAAAAAAAATCCCATTTGCCAATAGTAAATAGGAACCGTCTCTGCACCACTTTTATTCCACGAGGAAGTATTCTCAGAGATTGCTTCTTGACCTTTTTTTTTTTTTTTTCCGCAGTTTGCCATATGGGATGACCTTTTTAAAAAACAACAACAACAACAACAAACCCAACACCTTATTAATTTAAACTCCTGGGACACTTACTATTACTTCATCAATTTGGTTTTGCAAATTCTGCCCCCAAGTCCTAGTAGTAGTAGTAGTTGTTTTATGTATTAAATACCTAACCCTGCTATACAAACATACTGTCGCCAGATGGCAGTTGTACGCCACAGCCCCTAAGGTTTGAACTATGAGGCATAAACTGAGACTTGTTTGAAATAAGAGACATTCTTTAGCACCTTGCTCCTATCAAAAGCATATTATAAACATAAATAACAACTAAATCTGAAAATGCTTCAGAGCAAATGTCAAACAACTGAATTCCAGGATGCAGTTTTATTCACCATCTCTCAAAAGTTATCACACAACATCTTACCCCAACTATATACCAGTGTTTCATTAGAATGCTAAGCTTCATATCTATTATCCAAGTGATAATAAGAGACTTAACTGTTCTTCTCAATTTTTTTAATCCTCAATTTATAGTCTTGATCAGCAACAGTCCTCCCTCCTTCCCCCACCCCATAGACTTAGCCAAGCATGATACAGCCACTCTGCCTCCCTATCTCAACTAAAGGAATGACATTTCCTGTGGTCTCCTCATCTCCCTGCAGCTTTCTGGTTCTCTCATTTTTCTCCCTTTCTTCCTCTTCACTTAGGAAACACAATTTACTCTACACAATTGAAGAAGAGAAACCTCTTCTGAAAATGGATGGTGATGATGGTAGCACAACAATGTGAATGTGCTACAATGGTAAATTTTGTGTTATGTCTATTTACCAAAATTTTTAAAAAACAGAAAACAAACTACATTGTATATTGATAAATTAAAATTTTTTTTTAAACTTTAAAAAATGTGTCCATGTGCCTCTTGCTAATAATAAAAGCCTCAATAGAAATTGCCTCAATTTTAAGGATAATATGTCATTAAGCAGGAGATTTTGAATAAAGGAAAAATAGCTTTACCTGGTTGTATCATAAACCTATTAATTCAGACCTTGTGATATTTCAGGCCAATGTTGACATTTCAGTATCTAGCAAACCGTTTATTCTCATCAAGGTAAACAAGAGGCAGAATTAATTGATTTAATAGAAAAAGCAATTTATAAGTTCTTCAGCACATTTATGGTCTACATGAAAACAAATGTTACTAATAATAAGTGATTATCTCACAGTTGAACTTACCCTAAATTTCAGTATTCAGGGCTGCTCACTATGCAATATAACTTTGTTCATCCTGTGGGCTCTTCTAATTTATCTGAAACATTTTTGTTTTATTGCTTCTCTGGCATGAAATATCTCTTACCTCTGAAAATTGTCTAACTACTGCAGAGGAACTAGGGTACCCTCTTGCATGGTCCCAGCTTGTCTAGCCCATCTCCCAGGTGGAGCAAAAAATCTGGACTATCTCACATTAGCAACATTGCATTAATCCTGCCTGTAATTGACTGGGTACCTAGTTTGTAAGAGCACTGTGCTAGTGCTTTTCCAGTGTTATTTCTAATTCTAAAAGCCCTGTCATATAGACATTGGCATCTCTATTTTAGGGACTGGGAAACTAAGGCAATAGCACTTATGTGTCTTTGATCCAAGCCACACAGTTATGAAGTGGTACACTGGGTTTCAAGCACAAGTCTTTCAGTACCAAAGCCTGTGTGTGGCCTTTCTGACACGCTGCTACCTTCAAACACTGGCTTGTTGCAATCAGACAAGTTATAGGAGGGTTTGTACTAGTCCTCCTAGACAAAGGATCAAAGATGCATTTCTTGTGAAAGAATGCAGGTGAGCTCTTCCCTTAAAGTGGCCTTGCTTCTTATTTTAACTTTTTTCTGATTTAGTGCAGTTTGACTGTGAAAGCCGTTTAGCTCAAAGGTCCCTCTGAATCCATAATCTTTAGTTCTCAGGTTAATGGTAGTATGTGTCAGGGGACAACTTTCTTCCTGATGACCTTGGCAGGAAGAGTTAACTCCATCATCAACTTAGTCTGTAGGCAACACCAAAGCACAAGATGAGATGAGCCCAGTTTTTTTGCCTCAAATATCTCTTTATGTAAACCCCCAGAGCCCAGCTATGGCAGCTTAGAGGGCAAAGCAAATGTCTTCTGTGACTGCAGAGAAGAAAAGTTTCCAGGAAGCTAGGGCTCTACAGACTCCTCTCAACCCTCCTATCTATGAACAAGCAAAGGAATCTATAACAGATAAGGAATGAGCAGATAAGGGAATTTCCACTTTGGTCTAAAACTAACAAAGAAGAGATAAGATGTATGCAGAAAAAATAACCTTTGGATGTCCAAAGGGCTAGTCTTTGACAAAATTGTGAAAGAGGTTGTCTATTTTCTCTTTCATCCCATATGCACTCACTTCTAACATTCTACTCCCCCGCCCTAAGAAGTCCCAAAGCCAGTAAATATTTGTTGAAGAAATGTATGTCCAAGCCTCCTAGAGTGAGGCTGCCTCCTCTTCTTCCACCCCCTTAACATATTTCATGTTCCATAGCATGCCACTCCCTACTCAAGTCAAAACTTGCTCCTTCCTGCAACTTATCCTCATTTAGGAACTCTAATTAAACTCATTGGTTAATTTATTTAGAAAAGATATTGATGGCTAGTAAGGATTTAATGCATTACCCCTACCAGATTACACATTTGCATTTTGGTGGGGCTTTAAGATCCTTAAATCTGTCTTTACCCCTAAACTATATCTTCCTCTTTTTCCACTTGCGAATCCATAAATACCATTATGGTGTTTTCACAACCTCTCCAATAGCAGCAACAAGTAAGTTTTGACTGTATAAAGATAAAACACTAATAGGCAAAAGCGATGTGACAGCTGTTTGTAAACATTAATGGGGTATTGTACGTAAACCTGGAACCCCCTAACTTGAAGGGGCTTAGTATTTAGCCGGGGGGACAAAACACAGGAAAAGTCAAACAGAACCAAAATATGGTGGCCTTTCTCGATATAATTCTCTGGAACACCAGCTGACTTCAGTGATCTGACACTATCTAGCAGAGGTAGGAGGGCTCAGGGAAAGACCTAAAAGTAGCAACAGTAACTAAATGGTGGAGGGTGAATAAGGTAGTGACAGAGTCACAAACACTGTCAAGCCATAGCCATAGCATGTACACCCATGAATCCCAGTGTGCGTTACATTGTTCCAGTGGTCAGGGTGTAACTTCGGGGGACTACATGGATGAACCACTGTTTGGTAAATACCTCCTCTAAACTGGCTTTCATCATTTCCCTATGAATACGTTGGAAATAGAACTGATGGCTTTTTAATTAACCCTGTGTCTAATATCCAGAAGGTAAGTTCAGCAATTACACAAAACAACTTCTTAGGTTACAGCTCTGAAATTGTGATTTAGGAATGGAATGTTCAAAAAGATTTTTTAAAATGTCACTGAGAGCACTGGCTCTCAGCCAGGGCCAAAAGTGGTCAGAGGTTATTGGGGAAGGAGACATATAAAAAGAATTGCCCGTTAGGTTTTTCTTTATCTTTTCAGACTATACAGGCATACATGGGACAGCTGCACACATCCTCCTAGATATGTAAGTCGTGCTAAGATCATTCTGATTATCTGTTTTCAAATAACCTGAATTCCTGTCAAGTTTAGGTTAAATATGTATTTCCATGGTACCTTTCTCTTTTGTATGCTCTACAGAACTGAGTATAGTGCCTTTCACTAGAAGAAATTCGACAAGTCCTCTCCCATTGATTGGTTTGTTCTGGTAGAGATCCGAACCTTTTAGAAAAGTTTCCAACAAACTAAAATTTTCCTAACTCCAAGTCTGTTTCAGAAAGTTTATAATCCTATCTCTTAACAGACTGTGACATGCCCACTAAGACATTCATTGAATGCAAAACACCAGTTCACATTAGATGAAGATAAGATATTGATCAGAAGGAAGGGGTAAGGTGGGAGTAGGTTTTCCTGCAAGAAAAAAAGGAAAGGAAAAACAAAAATACAGGGTGCAGTAACAAAGCCTTCTCCCCCAATTAAAGTAGTAAAGAGATATAGGATGTGACAAGGAAAATTAATAGGATTATAAATGTGGCTTACACTGCCACATAACTTTGCATGCCCCTGATATAGTCCAAAGTCAAGGATATGTTGTTTTACGTTAGTTGCAGAGAACTTTCTCATTAAGGCCTTCCCCTGACCCCGCTATTTAATTGCACTCCACCTCATCCCACCCACCCCCACACCATATCCCATTTCCCTGCTATATTTTTCTCCATAGTACTTATCAATATGTACATACTTTGCTGTACATCTGTACTTATTTGTTTGCTTTATTATCTGTTTGCCCCACTAGAATGTTAATTCTATGAGGACAATATTTGTCAAGTTCAACCACTGTTTAAAAGATAATGTTCAAAAGACGGCAAAATCATGACTCATGCAAATATAAAAATAAACACATGTTAAGAATTGTATTTAACTCCTTAATGAGGAGGCTAGTAAAGTGTTACAACCAGTTAAAAGGAGACTCCAAAGAACAGACACATTTATACATCAGCAATATTGAAATAAATGTGCAGATGGAAGGCAAAACTCTTTCACAAGAGGGACAGAGTTGTCCTTCTGCCTGACAGAATTAGACTTGCTTGACTGTAGACAAGCATTTTTGTCCATAGACAAGAATTATTCCGAATTGCTATCAGTTATCTGCAGTCTACAGAGTTGCAAAATAGTTGCCATCCAGGCAGGATCAGATAACCCTGAAAGTGTGCTGTAGACAGTGCATAGTTTCTCACCAAGGCCAAGAATTCTCCCTGTAGCACAGTGCCTGGAACACACTGGCCTCTTCAGATGGCAGCATGAGGGCCAATATTCCCAACATGTACCTAATTCTCCAAACCAGACACTTGGACTTTATCCCTGATTGTCCTCTCTCTCACACACGGTCTTCCCTCCACATCCAGTCACTTTGTCCCATCATTTCTACCATCTAAAAATATATCTTTATTTTTTCTATTTCTCTCCCTCTCCCCTGCCACTCCCATACTTCAGACCACCAGTAATCTTTCCCTTGGATTACTGTAACAGACTCTTAACTGCTCACACCTCCAATCCATTCTCCACATTGCATAAGGAAAACCTGTTCTACCATTTAAATCTCATCATGACATTTCCATGCTTAAATAAACATTGCCTTCAGAATAAACTCCAAAATACTTTAGAACCTAAGGCCTTTTACTACTGGTATCTCTAACAAAGTAGAAGAGAACCAAAGGTCAAAGACAAATCACCAATTTAGCATAGCTGCTAGCACATAACGGATGTGCAGTAATTGTGCAATGAATGAATGAACGAATAAATGAATTCATGGAATTATTCGAAGCTGGTCCCACATAATTTATCCCTCTGAATGCTTTTTCCTGATTATAAGTACAGTTTATTCTATAAGTACATCTTTTACTTCTTCCGCTTAGAACTCGGACCTCATTTCAATAAAACAAGAAAAATAATTAATACCCAGATTCTATGAAAAGTTCTACTTTGAATCTAAGTTACTAGTGTGTTCAAATTGTAGTTAACATCTCCAGTCTGACAGTCTTACCTAATTATATGCCCCACTCGCACCCTCAAGGGAGTCTCTAGTTGGAATTGCCAAAGTGCACGTTGCTGCAATCAAAATCAAAAGCCAACATAGTAGTTCTGTAGATGAAGAAATTGTTTCTAAGTTAACTATAGCTGGCTGGAATTGATGCCCCCTCTGACTTGGCTATGACTGACATTATTTGGTATTTTATTTTCTTTGAAAGAGGGCTGACATCTAAAGAAACCTTCAGAATCAAAGGCTACGGTGCAGCTTGGCTCTGTGGCCATGTTATTTCTGAGAGCTCATTGTTTTTTTGGCAGGAGCAACTCCTTATAGTTACCAGCCACACAAGCTCTCCCGGAAAAGAAAATACCAATTCAAAATTTTCTTCCAAGATGCCCATCACCATGAATTATTACAGTGAAATTCGGTCATCTACAATTAACACAATAAAACCTTGAAGAAATTCCAAGAAGCAGTGTCCATAGGACCCTTTTAAAATGCTGGGAGTGAGTAAAAGACTGACTTTAGAAAACCTATGAGGAAACCAAGATTGCTTTGGTGTCTTCCCCTTCCCTCATTGCCATATCCCCAAGGGTACTTCTTCCCAGGCTGCTCCCAGATAACCAGGGTCTCTCATGGGGTAGCCATAAGAGCTCTGCCTTCCTTGGACACTGTCTTGTCCTTGGTCTTCAATCTAACGCTTGCTACATCAAAGTTGACTTTATATGGGCCTCACAATGAACTTTCATGTTGGGAAATAGGTAATAAATTCTTCATTGATGAGGCGTAACTCACTTTTTAGATTATGTAATTCTCTTTTCAAGGACAGTTGTATTTTGCCATTCCTTAAATCAAAGATTAATAACAAAGGTAAAATTTCAGGCATCACCAACTGAATGCTGTTTGCCAAACTAGAGTCCTTCCCAGTTTTCTTCAAAACACAACAAATGGACCTACTCATTGGAACAGCCCATAATTAACAACTGTATATCCGTACTATACTTGCTATAAAATTGTCCTGTCATTTGCCTTGGTCTTTTAAAATTCAAGAACAACAACAACAAAAAAATCCTGTTAATTCAGAGTTCAGGGTAGTTAAATTCAGGTCAGTCAAGGTTTTACTCTAATAGAACGTATATAATGTGATGACTTTCAGCTGTGCAAAAATTTTTGACTAATCAGTTCAGTTAGCCTGTAATATTGATTTACTGAACTGTTTGAGTCATGCTAATTGAACTAAACTGTTTACAAGAGCAGCTGATAGTGAAAATAATGTGTTCTACATCCTTCTGTCCAAGTAGACAATGCAGCTCTTTTTATTAAAATTAAAAATAATATTTTATTAAAAGCTTGAAATTTTCTTTTATTAAAAGTTCAAGATTGGCTTACATGAACTCCATTTTAAATATATATTAATTTTTCATTTTACTTCATTTATTATATGTATGCCATTTTACACATCACAAGGTGACCTGATTTCTGGTGGAAAACCAGCATAGTAAACAAAAAGGAGACAAAGTAAAATCTTTTTAATCTTAATCACTCCAAAATTTTAGTTTTGTCTTTTTTTAATTTTTTTTTTCTATTTTTTAATTTTTTAGGTAGCTGGCTAGTACAGAGATCGAACCCTGGACCTTAGTGTTATCAGCACCACACTCTAACCAACTGAGGTAATGGGCCAGCCCCAAAATTTTAGTTTTAATTGCTGTAATAGAAATTAGAAAAGTAATAGTAATTTAAACTAACATGAAATAAGATTTTGGCAGGTATCAGATTGAGGACATACACTAATTTCTTAGGATATGCTATGGGAATATTTTTGAATATGGAGAAAAATGGTAGGTATATCCTTCCTGAAGTTCTAATTGTAGACATTTTGAACTATGCTAAAAAACTACTTCAAACATGTTATTTTGGCCAGAAATATAATCACTTGACAAACTCAAGCATTAGAATATTAAGGTCATGTCACTATAGGTTAACAGTTTTTAACCATCTACTATTTTGCTTGCCAGCCCATATCTAACTCCACATACAAGATAATATGAAAATAAAGAAGCAGTTTTGTACATCAGTCAGTAAATATTTATTATCAACCTATTCCATGTCCAGGGTTGTGCTAGGTACTGCAAGCATTATATATTTTAAAAAGTTCCCTACCTTAAAGGAACTTGAAATCTATTTGAGGAGGCAAAGTAAATACACATAAGCAATAAACCTCGATATAAAGCAAAGGATAACAGGAAATGGGAGACAGGCGATTGGTAAGGCTTTAAAGAAAACAGGTAACAAATTCTTCCATGAAATCCATAAGAAAAAATAATAAAGAAAGAAAGGATGGAAACCTCAAGTGGACCATGAAGGAAGGCCAGATATTGATAGGCAGAAAAGAGTAAGGGGTCATTCTAGAGCAAGAGAACAGCATAAGCATAAAAATAGACAGGTTTCCCTGAGTCTTTGGGTCTTCATATCTGAAGTCCCCTATGTCATGTAAAACTTTGATTAAATTAATTTGTTATGCTTTTCTTTTGTTGACCTGTCTTATGTTGGAGGAGTGTCAGCAGTGACCCTTCTGATGGGTGAGGAAAGGTGTCACATCTTTCCCTCCCTAGAGCAGATACTAGAGAAATAGGCCTAAGAAGGATCACCTGGCATTATAATATAATGAAAAAGCAGCAGACCAGGGTTGCCGTCTTTGGAAATTTTCCTAGTAACTGCCACTAAGAGAGGGCTCACAAATATTTTACTGATGAGAAGAAGGTGCAGGATCTTCCTAACAAGCCTCTACTTGCTTTTACTCACATGATTTATCTCTCTGCTCAATTAACTTTCATTTGGTACTTGTCCCTATCCCTACACATTCCTTATAAAAGTTTTCAGAGCAAGGCAGAAAAATAGCAAAACTCAAGAACTGAAAATCGAGTATATACTGCATTCATGGGTCTGTAAATATTAGGACAGCATTTCCTAAAGCGTCTTACAGATTAGTAGTTCTAAGAGATGTTAATAGGTGTACAGTAAAAACGTCACAGAAACAAATGTGTGGGAAGCCCTGCCTACTCTGTCACTAGCTTGGAGATTTCCAATGCATATTCATATATCAGAACGTTTGGAAATATCTTACCCTAATCTGTTATTAAATTGTTCAATGCAATATTTCCCTACCTTATTTTACCACAGAACTCTTCCCCCCCCACCCCCGCGGACTACCCATTCATTAAACATCATTCTGTAGAACACTAGTGTCCCAGTTTCTGAAAACCTGTATCAGGAATACCAGGAGCGTTGCTGGAAACACTTGACCATGCCCTTCTTAAAAAAAAAAAAAAAAAGATGACAGGTAAGGGGATCTTAACCCTTGACTTGGTGTTATCAGCACCACACTCTCCCAAGTGAGCCACGGGCCGGCCCTGACCATGCCCATTTTAAATCAGCAGTTGTCTGTGCCTTGCTGTCATCCCAAAGAGGGTGCCTTTAAGGAAAGGGTCATGACTCACAAGGACTCAGCGCTTCCTACCTCCACATACCGTAGTTTGTTGCTGAGATGGTCTGAGTTGTCTGCCTACTTGGGAAATGATCTAGGAGTTCTCAGGAATGAAATAGTTAAATCGACCTGTGATAGTTATAATCCTAGTCTTTTCATGTGTGTAAAAATGCATAGCACAATTCTAAAATTTGGGTCTCTAGGGAGTCTTCTAGTTTTAAGTGTTTCATTATGGTCCCATGAACATGGGCTCTAAGTGAGTGAAATACAACTTCTATATGGATCAAAGGTCTTGTGTACTAAAAAGCCAAATCTGAAAATTGTTTTAAGATAGTACTTTATAATGTAAATTTTTTTTCTTTTTGTATTTTTATATCATCCCAGTTTCCAGCCTTAAGGAATTTTGGCCACTGCCTTTCTTTGTTAGAGTTTCAAATGGAATTGATCATATTACATTTGTGGATTAATAGAGGAATTTAATAATTTTTTACAGCATTTTTTTCCACTGGAAAATGCATTTGGCACTTCATGAGAGGCAGCATGTTATGGTAATAAAGAGTTTGACCTCCAGAAATAGGCTTGGACCCAAATTCTGGACTATGTCATGTAATACATGAGATTACATGTAAGGAAGGTACTGTTATTTTTACTACTTTACAGGTAGAGAATTTCTCTTTTTTTAGTGGCTGGCCGGTATGGGGATTCAAATCCTTGATCTTGGTGTTATAACCACAGCAAACCGGTCAGCCCTAGATAGAGAGATCTATAGCCAGTAGGTTTAAGAATTGAATTCTCTTCCAGGGCTGGCTGTGGCTCACCAAGGCCACGGGTTCAGATCCCTATATAGGGATGGCCGATTAGCTCACTTGGGAGAGCGTGGTGCTGACAACACCACGTCAAGGGTTGAGATCCCCTTACTGGTCATCTTAAATTGAAAAAAAAAGAATTGAATTCTCTTCTATGTCAGTCTGCATCCAAAGCTCATTGCCTTTTCCCCACACCTCTGCATTTCACAGTACTGCTCTGAAGGTGTTCAGTTACTTACAGAAACAGGGAACCTAATCACAAAAATGAGAACTGTATGTGCAAACAGTGCAACTACAAGGTGTACTTCAAAAAGTTCAGGGAAAAATAGAATTAAAAGATAACATGAGGGCTGGCCGGTAGTGCAGTTGGTTAGAGCGTGGTGCTGATAGTGCCAAGGGCTCGGATGCCGATACCAGTCAGCCGCCAAAAACAAACAAAATAAGATAACGCGAATCTTCCCATGATCTTTTGTGGTACTCTGGTATGTCCTGTTTTGCTGTAAAACAGAGTCGGGGCTGCTTCTGAGTCAAAGGCTCAGCAACTTGTTCTCACTGAGGTATGTGATACATATCAGTAAAGACAACTGAGGTGGGAGTAAGGAAAGATGAAGTCAAACGTAGGTTTTTCCTCTATATTTTAATTTTTTTTAATGTCGTAGAATTTTTATTTTAAAATACAGAAAACACAACATTCGTGGAATCTAAAAAAAAAAAAAAAAAAAAAAAAAAA
>NW_007727432.1:67717-112615 GCF_000696425.1 Galeopterus variegatus
CGTGCGGCCGAGCCTGGGGCTTGCAGCAGCTGCCGCCGCCAGGTGGAGTTTGGACACTAGACCGTGTGCCTGGGTAGAAGTTTTTATTTTCTCCGCAGCTCTACTCCCCAGCAACGCTCACCACAGCTTTGTTTTGAGAACCTCACTAAGCCCTTGCCAGAATCCAGCCATGGGGGATATGAAAACCCCGGATTTTGACGACCTTCTGGCTGCCTTTGACATCCCAGACCCCACCGGCTTTGATGCCAAGGAGGCCATCCAGACGCCCAGCGAGGGAAAGGAGAGTCCCCTCAAACCTCCACGCGTGTGTACGGATGAGAGCGTGTCCTTGTCTCACTCAGGATCAGCCCCAGAACTGCCAGCCGTGAATGTCATTGTCAAGAACACCAGCCACCAGGAGTTGTTTGAAGCGGAAAAAGACCACATTGTTCCCAGTCTCCTACCCAGTGAATTACGGGGCTCAGACCTACCTCCAGATCGTCACACCGGTGGGAAGTCTGATTCCACTTTCATGAATGGAAACAGTGCTAGGAGTTTCCGTGGCAAGCTGGAGCTTCCCAAGTCAGAGCCATTACCCACCTTCAACCAGGTCAGTCCAGTCTCCAGCCCAGAACCTGAGTATCCCATCAAAGATAACAGGTTTGGGATAAAGCTCAAGCCCCCTGACGATTATTTCCCACCCCCTTCTGGGTGCAGGGCTGTGGGTGACCCAGTTCTAGAGTCTCCGGCTAACTTTCCAGTCCCGGAGATGCATGTGTTCAATCAATTTTGTAAGAAAGAACCCAAGCCAGAACCCCTACCCTTGGCAAGCCAGGAAGAGCACGATCGAGGTGAGCAGAAGGCAGTGGAGCCTCACAAAGAGCTGGATGCCAGTCGATTCTTTGGGGAAGCTTTGGAGCTCAACAGTGGCCCTGGCAATAGACAACCCAAGGGGCCTGTCTGTGAACTTGGTACCAGCTCATCAGTGCCCCCTAGGCAGCATTTTAAGCCAGCTCATTCCAAACTGTCCTCTTATGTTGCAGCCTTAGTGGCCCCTCAGGCCAAAAGAGCAGCCAGTGTCACCAAGGAGGATCAGCCTGGCCACACAAAGAATTCCTCAGGGCCCACTAAAGAGAGTTCTAAAGGCAGTCCCAAAGTGCCTAAGCCACCAAAGAGTCCCCGGAACCCTCTGGAGGCCACTAGAAAAAGTATTAAGCCATCGGACAGCCCTCAGAGCATCTGCAGTGACAGCAACAGCAAAGACTCCCCTTCCATGGCTGCCAGCTCCCCACCAGCAATTCCCAAAGTCAGGATCAAAACCATTAAGACATCATCGGGGAAAATCAAACGGATCATCACAAGGATCTTGCCAGACCCTGATGATTCAAGTAAGTACCCTGTTGGGTCACCTCTAGGGAGCACCATTGCTGAGGCCCCAAGTAAGGTGCCAGGGGAGGAGATGCCTGTGGAGGAGCACTTTCCTCAGGCAGGCACAAATTTAGGGAGCCCCCAGGGGGACAGGAAAGAGGATGAGAGCATGATAAAGGCCAGTGACTCTTCATCTTCCTGCTGCAGTTCTGGGCTGCCCGTTCCAAAGGGACCTGCCTTAGGCTCACAGACGGGCAAAAAGCAACAGAGCACAGCACTTCAGGCATCCACCCTGGCCACTGCCAACCTCCTGCCCAAAGTGGTGCACCTGGCCAACCTGAATCTGGTCCCCCACAGCATCGCCACGTCAGTGACAGCCAAGTCCTTGGCACAGAGACAGAGTCAGGCACAGTTTATGCAAATGTCGGTGCCCCTGGTCCACCAGGTGATAAAGGACTCCTCGCTGATTAAGGAGGTCCTCAACAAGGTCCTCCACAGCTCTAACCCCGTGCCCCTCTATGTGCCAAATCTCAGCCCACCTGCAGACAGCAGGGTCCATGTGCCGGCCAGTGGGTACTGTTGCTTGGAGTGTGGAGACGCGTTTGCTTTAGAGAAGAGCCTGAAACAGCACTATGGCCGGCGGAGCATCCACATAGAGGTGCCGTGCACACTGTGCTCCAAGACACTGCTCTTCTTTAATAAGTGCAGCCTGCTCCAGCATGCCCGCAACCACAAGAGCAAGGGACAGGTCATGCAGTGTTCTCAGCTGCTCGTGAAACCCATCTCTAATGACCAGATGTTCGGGTCGGCCCCTGCGAACTCCATGACACCAGCAATCCTGGCTCCCTCATCCTTCCCCAAACATAGCCTCACTTCAGGCCGTGCCAGCCTCCCTCCTCCAGCCTTGCCGCTCTACGTAGACCCTGTGAGGCTCATCAGGTACACAGTCAAGTGTCTTGAATGTCACGAGCAGATGCAGGACTATGTGTTCATGGCTGCTCATTTCCAGAGGACAATGGAGGAAACCGAGGGACTGACTTGCCAGGTATGCCAGATGCTGCTGCCCAACCAGTGCAGTTTCTGTGCCCACCAGCGGATTCATGCACACAAGTCCCCCTACTGCTGCCCAGAGTGTGGGGTCCTCTGTTACTCTGCCTACTTCCAGACCCATGTAAAGGAGAATTGCCTGCACTATGCCCGCAAGGTGGGCTACAGGTGCATTCACTGTGGTGTCATCCACCTGACCTTGGCCTTACTGAAAAGTCACATCCAGGAGCAACACTGCCAGGTTTTCCACAAATGTGCATTCTGTCCCAAGGTGTTCGAGACTGCCAGCAGCACCGCAGACCACAGCACCACCCAGCACCCCAAACAGCCCCGTAGACCTTCTCAGCTCATTTATAAGTGCTCCTGTGAAATGGTCTTCAACAAGAAGAAGCACATTCAGCAGCATTTTTGCCAGAATGTCAGCAAGGTGCAGGTGCAGGTGGGCATCTTCAAGTGCCCTGAGTGCCCACTCTTGTTCGAGCAGAAGCCGGAGCTGATGCAACATTTCAAGAGCACCCACAATGTTCCCCAAAATGTGGATGGGCTGTCAAGCCTCCAGTCTTCAGCAGACACATCCTCAAGTTACTCTGACTCTCAAATTCCCACTGAGCCCCCAGCCACTAGTGTGGCTGCTCGGGGCAGCTCTCTGCCCTCTGGCCGCTGGGGCAGGCCTGAAGCCCATTGCAGAGCTGACGCCAGACCCCGACTGAGGGACGCTGGCTGGACCTGCCAGGAGTGCCAGGAGTGGGTTCCTGATTGGGAGAGCTATGTATCCCACATGAAAAAGAGCCATGGTCGGACACTGAAGCGGTACCCATGTCAGCAGTGTGAACAGTCCTTCCACACCCCCAACAGCCTGCGCAAACACATCTCCGACAATCATGACACAGTAAAGAAGGTCTATGCTTGCAGGTATGGCACAGAGGACAGCCCCAGCCTTCCTCAGCCCTGCCTCCTGGAGAGCCACATCAGCTTTCTGCCTGGTATCAGAAACCCTGATCTGAGCCAGACGTCCAAAGTCAGACCCCCAGCTGGACATTCCCCTCAAGTGAACCATCTGAAAAGACCAGTCAGCATAGCAGGGGATGCTCCAGACACCAGCAATGGTGCAACTGTCTCTTCCAACAAAAGGCACAAGCCCCTTTTTCATTTTGCAAAATGTAGCTTTGCCACAGACTCAGAGCTCAAGTTTCAGAGCCACATGCCCCAGCACCAGATGAGCAGCTCTACAGCACAGTGTCACCTCTGTGGCTTATGCTACGTCTCTGCCAGTTCCCTTAGACGCCACCTCTTCATCGTCCACAAGGTGAGAGAACAGGAGGAGGAGGAGGAGGAGGAGGAGGAGGAGGAGGAGGAGGGAGCAGAGGTGGCAGTGGAAGCAACAGAGCCAGAGGAGGGTTCCAGGGAGGAGGTGTCCATGGATACTAGAGAGAACGGAATAGAAGAGTGTGCCAGCGAGCCTTTGTTGGTTAACCTAGAGACACAATCACTGGGCCCAGCCCCAGAGGACGATGGTGCCCAAGATGCTCAGAGCCAACCCCAGGCCTCTCAGGACCAGGACAGTCACTCACTGTCCCCTCAGGTGTGACTGGAGGCTTTACAGTGTGTGTAGTCCGGGAGGTGCCGTGGTGTCCTCCACCTGCCATGTGGACCATGGGAAATAAAAGGCTCTTATTTTATAAATAAAAGGAAAAAAAATGGTTCTCATAGAAGTAGAGAGTAGAATAATGGTTACCAGAGGTGGGGGGAGGGGGATGGGAGAAAGAAGAAGTAGATGGACTAACAAGTACAAAACTATGCTATCTGCCCTAAGTGAATCATTGTACAGTATATGCATGTATTGAAACAATGCACTGTACCCCACAAAAGTAAATATAAATAAAATTGAAAAGAAAAACTATTATCTCACTTAAACAAATTTCAGATATAGAAAGTGGGTACAGAAGCTTCTCTTCACTTTCAATTCCAACACTAAACTTAATTCCAGAGTTTACCAAAGTTAAGAGATTGGTACGTGTTTCAAGATATTTTCCTGTGTTTCCACAGATAATACATTTTTCTGGTTCCACAAATATACATACACGCACACACACACACACAGAGAGAGAGAGAGAGAGAGAGAGACCTATATGTACAAAATATATTCCTTTAATCTGTTTTAAAAATCATAATTATATCTAAAATTTTAAAAGTGCTATTACAGTACAAGCTGTTTTTCTAACACTGAGCTATTTGTTAAAAGAATACTTACATACATCAATTTTATTTCTAATTTACAAATGGTTGCTAAGAATATACTTACCTTAAAAATGAAAGAAAAAAATCATGTCTGGTTTCAAAGGACGTGCCTCTAGAGTTGAGAAGGGATAAAATGATCTCTTCCTTTATAGAGGGAAAAGACATTCCCTTTTTTGAGTGTTCACAATTTACCATATGTATACATTTTTAAATCTACATGTCATTTTCTTTTTAAATTTATTTTTAATCTTCATATAGTAAAATTCACTTTTTTGATGTATATATCTAGGCTTCTGACAAAGGTAGACAGTTGTATGACCACCACCACACTCAATATACAGATAGTTCCATTATCCCCAAAATGCATATAGCATTCTGGGTCCACAGTTATTTTTTCTCAGCACTTTAAAGATATTATTTTTCTGTCTTCTAATTTCCATGGTTTCCGATGACAAATTTACAGTCATTCAAATCATTGTTTCCCCCATATGTTATATATTCTTTTTCTCTTGTGTTTTCTAGATTTTTTTCTTTATTGTTGGTCTTAGGTATTTTGATTATGATGTATCTGACTATGATTTGTGTTCATTCTGCTTGGAGTTTCCTGAGTGTCTTGAATATGTAAATTTGTATCTTTCACTAGACTTGTGAAGATTTCAGCCGATCTTTCTTATCTCTTTCTGGGATTTTAATGACACAAATGTTAAACTTTTTTGATGGTGATGATACTATTTTTAAAATAATTAAAATAATTAATAGTAGTGCTGATAATATGTATATTAGCTTTATTGAAACAAAATTTATATCTCATACAACTCACTCATTTAAAGTATACAATTTAGATATTTAAACTTTTGATATTGTTTCACACAGGTCCCTGAGTATCTTTTTTTATTTTCCATTTCTTTTCTCTCTGTTCTTCAGGCAAGATAATTTTAGCAACCTACCTTCAAGTTCACTGACTCTTTTCTTTGTCACCTCCATTCTACTATACAGCCTCTTCTATGAATTTTTTATTGCAATTATTGTATTTTTCTGTTCTAAATCTTCATTTAATTCTTTTTTATGTGGAGGTACTTCAAAAAGTTCATGGAAAAAATGGAATTAAAAGATGATACAAATTCTTTCATGAACTTTTTGAAGTACCCTTATAGATTATATTACTTGTCTGAGAATTTCTCTTTCCATTCATTTCAAGAGTGCCCACCCTTATCTCATGGAGCATGGGTAAAATAGCTATTTTAAAGTCTTTGATAATTCCAGTGTCTGGATTATCTTAGGTTTAGCATCTGCATATTGTCTTTTATTTTTTTAGGTTTTTTTTATTTTTTTAGTTTGCATTTACTTTTTTGTTTGGTTTGGTTTTGCTTATTGTTTTTTAACTTGAACATTTTATCCTTGACATTCTGAATATTATATTTTGGCTTCAGATGCTGTTCAGGTCCCCCGGTGAACAATGATTTTGTTTGTTTTAGCAGGCAATCAATTCAGTTGGGTTCATATTGTAAGTTCTTCCTTGACCTCTGTGAGCAATTGCTCCAATATCAGTTCAGTTGCAAAACCATTGCAATGCTGTCTGGGTCTACTCCACATATATACCACCCAGGGCTTACTCTGGGTCTCAGGTAGTAGTTTATATTGCATTTCCATTTTCAAAGCCTTTTCTATGCTTCTTTGTGTCTGTTCCCTGAATGTACAACTTGGGTATAAGCCCAGAGGTTGTGTCAGTTCATACCCAGAATTAGGGAGCACCCTTCTTCAATTCTTTGCTATCTGGGACTTCCCCTGTACTCTCTGACTCCCAGAAGCCCCTCTTCTTGGTTTCTCTGGCTAGAATACAGAATTTCTCTACTAGTTTTAGTCCTGTATACTGTTGTGCAGTTCCATGCAACTGGGACCAAACAGGGTGAAGAAAAAAAAGAGAGAAATAAAATAATGGGGATTCCTGACACATACTTTGGTCCACTAAGAACCCTTTTCCCGGTTCCTCTAGAAAGAAATATTGATGGCTGTGGTTTTTTGCCTCAAGAGTTTAGGTAAGTGCCCCATCATTACAGCAGTGCAGCTTTATAACTAGTGATGATTTTAGGCAAAGCCTGGAGAAAAAAAAAAAAGAAAGAAAGAAAAGAAGACAAGGATTTTTTTTTTTTTTTTTCACATTCCCCAGGCCCTTTTCTCAGTCCTCTGGCTAGAAAGGAGGATTATTCAGAGTTTTTGCTGTCTTTGTCTAGTGCACAGTTCTGGGACATTTGCCACCATTGAATCAAAGCCAAACAAAACAAACAGAACAAAAACAAAACAAAAAAAACACAATAAACTTATCACCTTATTAGTCATTCTTCAAGTTTTTCTTTCTTTTCCCAATCTACTCGCTGTTGTTTACTTTTCAGAGTGTCTAATTAGTTATTTTTTGTGTTCTGTTTACAGTTTTTCATTGTAACTAATGGGGGAGACAGGTTGTAGAGGGCTTACTCTATCTCATTCAGCAGTGCAAGTCCCAGGCAATCTCTTTTGGAAGAGGAAAAGACAAATATAGGGAATTCATACATATTGGTGTTACAAGGTGGCGTGCTAACCAACTGAGCTAACTGGCCAGCCCGGAATTCACACGTATTGGATGTACATGACTAGCATCTCGTGTCTCCCCACCAAGGATATAAAGACATTAAATAAATGAATGATATAGATAAGTAAAATAAACCAGGAGAATCAATATTAATACTAAGGTAGAATTTAAAGAAAAGGAGCATTATTTGAGATAGGATAATTTGCATTGATTAAAATGCATAATTTACTTATAATGAGGCTATAATAGTAATAACCATATTATGTAGTGCTCGTACTACTGTGTATCTGTTATAAATTCAAGGAAAAATTGAGAAAAACATAATTGCACTGAGAGATTGATGTATCATATCACTCAATCTTTGACAGAGAAAAGTAGAAAAAATACATAATAATAGAAAATTGTAAAATATAACTTATACATTTGAATTACTAATATATACTTAATAATATAACCTAAAAAGAATATACATTATTTTCCAAAATTCATGAGCATCTCCAAAAATTTGTTATGATCTTGACAAGGGTATCAGCAAACTTTGTCTCTAAAGGGTATTTTAGGCTTCATGGGTCTTTTGATCTCTGTCACAAGTATACAACTCTGCCATTGCAATGTGAAAGGAACCATGAACAATACATATACAAGTGGGCATGGTTCTCTTCCAATAAAGTTTTATTTACAAATATAGGCTATGAACCAGATTTTGACCACAGGCTGTAAGATATGATAAAAAGAGAAGTTTATCAGTAATTGTTTCAAGCATTAAAGATTATCTAGAGAACTGGGGAGTCCTGATTGTGAATAGTGATTATATTTTTGTTGAACAATAAATCTACTATGCATGCAAAAATTAGATGCTGAATAAGTTCTCTTAAAAGGGTAAAATCAATTTTATTTCTTCCAGTACTTTTTGCATTTATTAAGTGTTTTCCATATGCAAGTTACTTATAAGTATTATCACTTTTAATTTTTATAATAAACTTATGAAATATTCCTTTCCCCACTTTACAGAAGAAGAAACAGAGGCATATATAGTAGAAGAAATTTGCCCAAACTCGCACAGCTAAGTGGCAAAGCAATGATTTGAACTTAGGTTTCTCTAACAGCAGATATTTTAAATATTACACTATATTGTTTCTCAAGTCTCAGATTCTCATCAAAATAATGGCATCAACAAGTCAAGTACTTGCAGAGTACATTCTGTGTAACTAACATTACTGAATTCAGTGGTAGATCCAAAAATAAGTTTATAATCTACTTGGGAATATAATGAAATATTTTGAATAAAAAAATGACTGTAGAAATTTATTTCTTTTAGAAGTATATGAGAATACAAAAATTAATGCACTAGTTCTGACTTTTTGTATTTTTACTTTATATACTTTTTATATTTTAACTTTAACTTTTGTGAACTTAATTGAGGCATAATTTATATACGATAAAATTCTAAAATGTCAATGAAGAATGTATCCAGTCAAACAACCACCACCATCACAATCATTATATAGAACATTTCCATCACTCCAGAACATTCTCTTTTGTCCCTTGGTAGTCAACACCCTCCCCCAACCTCAGATCCTGGCAACCACACATCTTCTGTCTGTCACTACAATTTTGCCTTTCATGAATGTCATATAAGTTGAACAGTAAAGTATGCAATCTTCTGTGTCTGGTTGATTTCACTCAGCATAATGCCTTTGAGATTCATCCATGTTGTTGTGTGTTATCACTAGTTTGTTCATTTTCTTCCATTTTCTGGATGTATCACAATCCGTTCACCCACTGAGGGACACTTGGGTTGATTTTAGGTTTGACTACTGTGACTAAATCCCCATAAACATTTGAGTACAGATCTTTGTGTGGATAAATGCCTTCAATTCTCCATGCAATACACTATATAGAAGACGTTAATGTGGGAGGACAACTAAAGGTAGAAGGAGGTCCATAATAGAAAAGTTCCTCAATATAAAAAGGAAAGAATTTTAAGAAGGATATGGTAGTCAACAGAGTCATAAACCTTAGAGAGGGCTAAGAGGATGAAATTGGAAAAGTCACTATATAAAACTATTATCAGAACATTGGAACTTTGGAGAAACAATTTTAGCAGGGTCGTGAGACTAAAAACCAGACTTTAAGTACTACAAACAAGCAGTAAGGAATGAAAACTGTAAGTATAGCCCATTCCTTAAAAAAATATTGGCAGTAAAGAGTGTGGAAAGGAAATGAAATGGCAATTTTAGAAGATATCCAGTTTCAAGGAAGATTGTGGAGGATTCTGAGGGAAGCTGATCTTATTTGTGGGAACAGACTCAGAGAGACTGACATTGCAGAGAGGGGATCATTAATGCAGCAAGGTGCCAGAGGAATGTGGAATAGATCAGAACAAGAGGCACCTGCCTTAAAAAAAGTCTCTCTTCCAGGACAAAGACAGGATGTTAGATGATTAGATATTGGTGGAGAGAGGAACCAGGGAAGGTCAGGGATCTCATACCCGATGGCTTCAGTCTTACCCAAGGAATTAAGTAACCACATTTACAGCTGAGATACTAGAAACTGTATAGATTGGGCATCTACCACAGAGAATTATTAGAAAAGGTCAAGAACAGATGAAAGAACTAGTAAGCAAAGTGAAAAATCCAGCTGAAGTTTTAATAGCGCTAATTTATTGTGAACTTCATCATCATGATTTTGTCACTTTACTCAGGAAAGTTTCATGGCCTATGAGTAAAGGCAGAGGACTAGAATGACAGGAAGTTTCTCTCCTGATTAGAGAATGGGTTTTGCAGACAACACAAGATCAAAAAAATAGGGATTATTTGAGCTAATGGGGAGATATCATGGATTCCCAGATGGGCAAGCAAGACAAGTAAAGAGAATTACATGAAAAATTCATCAGGGGAACTAAAGAGACTGGAGATTATTTGATTGGGGTGGGGGGAGGGAGAGGAAAAATCTCAGTAGGTACAAAGGAGGATGAGGAAGGAAATGTGATTAGAAGATAGTGATGGCTGGCCCTTAGAACTGACTTACTGAAGAAACAGTTAAACAGGCTGAATAGAGTACACGTTGGGAAGCAACTTGCTGGAAATGGAATCACTACAGATCCCTTGTAAAAGATAAACTACAGCAAGACACAATGAAAGAAGAGATGTGATGATAAACTAAAGATCTATTAAGATAGGTTTGCCCTTTTCTGCAACAACACAGATTGCCTTCAGAAAGACTGAGGCTCTATCACCAGTACCACATCAAATCAGGGAGCAGACAAGTAGTTACTGTTCTTTGATAGTGTACTGCTTTTCTTTACAATTCATTCATCAGTTTTAGTGCATACTGCTGCCATGCTTACCCTTTTGATCGCTACCACAGTCGTAAAGCAGTTGCTGCATGGTACATTTCCACCGTCTGTCACATCCCCCAAGTGTACACTGGCAACTTGAATAGAAAAGATTTAATCTTGTAAAACTCAGCTTGAGTAACACCTTAATTATAAGTAACACCAACATACTCTTGCTGATGGCGGCAGAAACAAAAGCATGAAGATAAAATAATAAAAACAGTTGCAAAATTGGGGATACAGAATGGGCGCTTGGAACCAAAGATAAAGACAAAATCCAGTTACATGAATCCAGGAGTTTATTAGGTTCAGTCCAGAATCACAGCAATAGCTGTTATCTCTGGAGAATGTTGGGGGGGGGGCGTAGAAGGGGGATGAGGGGGAGGAAGAGACTTCCACCTTAACGCTTGATACTTGTGTAGTGTTTAGGTTTTTAATACCAATTATGTATAACTTTTGAGAGTTTTTTAAAACTTAGGAAAGAAAAAAAGGGTCAAGTGTTCAGATCCCTGTAAAATAAATAAATAAATAAGGAAGGAAAGGAGAGAAAAAGAAATTTGCCACCTGTGTAACGTTGGACAATATACTTAACCTATCTTAGCATCCATTTCTTCAATTATAAAATGGGAATATTAAGAACTACTTCGCACGTTTGTTCAATGAGTCAACAGTCATTTATTGAGTTTATTGCCTGAAGTACTGTGTGTTGCCAATAATTAGGGTTGTTGTGTGGAATCAAATGAAGTGATTTGGGTAATGTGTCTGGCACAGAGAAAGTGCTCAACAGATGTCATTATTTTCCTTCTATTTCTCTTGTACAGAAGCAGAATTGATCTCAGGATATGAGACAAAGTGAAGCAGTCTCAGCTGTGGGGACTGGTGAATGCAGAGGCCCAGCACTGGGCAGATTCTAACTGCATGAAATCAATCTAACTTCATGTTGCCTGAGGGAGAGAATTCCTGCGAGGCCTAAGAAAGCCCCAGAGTTCTTGCCTCTGCTCTGTAACCATTCTTGCATCAATCAGAGTGGGCTGTAAGCTTGAAGTCTCTTTTTATCCCTGAGAACTTGTCTTTTGTAGTAGATTAATCTGTATTTCATTCCATCAAAAACTGCACCTTACATTTAAATTTATAGTTTCTTGAAATACATTAGCTACTTGTCAGAAGAAGTTTCTCCAGATCTTGGACGTACATGTCTAATTTTAAAGATTAAGTGATAGTAAAAGCTAAAATATAGTATTGAAGAATACAAATGTCTCTAAAAATTGAATGCTGTTGACAAAAAAAAAAAAAAAAAAAAAAAAAAAACTGCACCTTACATTTAAATTTATAGTTTCTTGAAATACATTAGCTACTTGTCAGAAGAAGTTTCTCCAGATCTTGGACGTACATGTCTAATTTTAAAGATTAAGTGATAGTAAAAGCTAAAATATAGTATTGAAGAATACAAATGTCTCTAAAAATTGAATGCTGTTGACAAAAAAAAAAAAAAAAAAAAAACATGTTTTTACTTCATGGTTGATCTCCTGTGGGATGTCCTCAGAGAGAGGGATGGTAATGCTGAAGGAAGTGAACTCATGATCTATCATTCATCTCATGGAATAAAGTTGTTGGGAGGAATCAAATGAAATGATTTGGGTAATGTGTCTGGTACACAGTAGCTGCCTGGCACACTGATTATTGTTAAGCTGCCAGATTCAATCTGCTAAATCCAGTCTCCTCATCAGTTAGCCTATGTTCTTGTAATAAAAGACCATTAAAAATATATATACATATATTTGCAATCTGATAGAAGCATCTACTCACAACTACTTTTTGAAAAATATCAACTTATAGCGTATTATCCTGTTTTTCAGGGACAAAACTCTGAACTAGAAATCTTTAGGTGGAGGAACAATGTAAAATAAAGATTCGATTTGAGCTATAGATAAATATGGTTGAGAGGAAAACTTTTAAATAAAAATGTTATGAGAGAATCAAAGCCTTAGAGAGAAATGAAGTTTTCTTACCTATGAAAGAGTCCACATTTTACTAATGCTGTTCTACCGGAATCAGAATACCTTGATTTCTGATTCGTGAATTCTGTCTCTGCCATAGATTATATTAACTAGTCATATAATCGTGAACAACTCACAGGCTCACGTTGCCACTTGTAAAATGACGGTGGTGCTAGCTGACTTGCTTAACTCACCGGGATGTGATAAAGTTTAAATGAGATGATAAGAGTATGTGTAAATGCATTTGAGAGAATGTAAAGCATTGTGTAAATATAAAGGAGTATTGTCTAATTTCCCTCCACCCATTCAATTCAAGCTGCCTTCTACAATTCTAGCACACACACTTTGGCCCTTCTGTCAATGGTTAGAACAGTCGTTTTCAAATATGTGTGTTCTATCTATAGTACTCTTTATTCAAGTGATATAATGGGAAGATCAAGGAAACTCAAAATGTACTATAGTTAAAGGAGAAACTATTCCATTGAAACTGGAGTATGAGACAGAAAGCTCTGCTGGTGAAGCCCAGCCTCCCCTCTCCTTCCTTCATCACCCACAGCCTGGGAACGCCTGAAGCAGGCCCACCAAACACAACCAGAAAACTACTAATCTAATGCTGGTGAAATGAATGCTACCTGACTTAGCCCCAAATTTTTCAAAATAGCTGTACACATTCTGACTTACCACTTAGTTTGTCAGCTTTTCAAAGGCAGGCACCAGTTCCTTTAATTATTCTGGATCTACAATACTAGGCAAATGGCAGGCAGCCCAAGTACCACGCTTCACCAAATCTTTGATGCCATCAATTGTGAGGTGCACATTATTTCATGTGCCACTAAGAAAGAAAAAAGTTCCATCCTGACCATCTTCTGAAAGTTTCTCACCATGAAATATCATTTTGTAACCCACAGGTTAACAAAAATGAAAAACATTAATAATATCCGTTGTTGGCAAGGCTGTAAAACAGACTCAAATACTGCTGGTCAGAGTGAAAAATATTACGAGCTTACTGAAGATCAGAGTCTTAGTTCATTCAGATTGCCCTAACAAAATACCTTAGACCGGGTAATTTATAAACAACAGAAATTTGTTGCTCACAATCCTGGAGGCTGGGAAGACCAAGGTCAAGGTGCCAACAGGTTTGGTGTGTAGTGAGGGCTTGCCCTCTGTTTCATAGATGGTGCCTTCTGGCTGGGTCCTCACATGATGGAAAGCGCAAACAGGTTCCCTCCCACCTCTTTTATAATGTCACTAATCCTGTTATAATGACTTAATCACCTCCTTAAGGCTCCAGCTGTTTATATCACTACATTAGGGACTAAGTTTCAACATATAAATATGGGGGAATGGGCACAAACATTTAGACTATAGCAATAAGCTTCATTAATTTCTTTATTCATTGAAGTCCTATTACAAACAGCAATGAAGAAAATAGAAAAAAGGCCCTGCCCTCTCTAGAGCTTACATTCTTATAAGACAAAAACAAACAAATTAACAAATGAATATGTATTGTATCAGTTACTGACAAATGCCGCAGTGGACTGAATTGTGTCCTCCCAAAGTTTAATGTGTTGGAGGCTTGGTCCCCACTGTAACATTGTTCAGAGGGTGGGAAATCCTATTATTGTAATTGAAAGGTGGGGCCTTGAAGAGGTGATTAGATTTTGAGGACTATGCTTTAGTGAATGGATTAAAAATGGTGGTCATGGGCATGGTTCTGAGGGCTTTAAAAGAAGAGCACATGAGAAGTTCTCTCTCTCTGCTTTCTGCCATCTTGCCATGTGATACCCTGTGTTGCTGAAGCCACCACCAAGGAAGATCTTCACCAGATGTGTTCCCTGGATTTTGGACTTCCCAGCCTCAGAAACTATAAGCAGCAAATTTTGTTTTCTTACAAATAACCCAGTTCCAGGTATTTTGTTACAAGCAGCAAAACAGATTAATACAAATGCTATGACCAAAAGATTAAGCACGATAAAGGGGAAAAGAGTGGCAGGAGGTGCTATCTTATAGACGGTCAGAGAGGTCCTCCCTGAGGAGGTAATTAAGCAGAAACCTGAATGAAGAAAGCAAAGGTAATTTCAAGAACAAAGGTCTTTGGAGCATTCAAGGGATGGCAAGGAGCCCAGTGTATATGGAACAGAGAACTACGGATCGCATAAGTGTAGTGGGAAGTCATAGGAGGACTTTGACTAGGGCATTGCAATAGTTCTATTTGCATTTTTAAAGAATTGTTCATTCTATGGTGTGTAGAATAGACTTTAAAGAGGCAAGAGTGAAAGCACTTAGGAGCCAGTTGCAATAATTCAGCTGAAATATGATGGTGTCTTGGACTAGAGTGGTTGAAACAGAGATGGTGAGATGTTGTCAGATTCATGATATATTTTGAAGGTAGACCCGAATGGATTTGCTGACAAATTCAATGTGGATTATTGAAGAAGGGGGGGGGAGGATATTTCTCATTTTTTTGTAACGATCTCTTTCTTCTCTCCTTTTGGAACTCTAATGACATGAATGTTAGATTTTTTGATATTATCTCACAGGTCCCTGATGTTCTTTTCATTCTGTTCTATCTTCTGATCTTCTTTTTCTTAGTGTTCCTCAGATAGGATAATATTTATTGACCTATTTTCTAGTTCACTGGCTCTTTCCTCTATAATCTCTAGTCTACCATTGAGCCCGTCTAGTAAATTTTTTATTTCAAATGTGTTTTTCAGTTCTAAATTTTCCATTTGACTTTTTTCTTTTACTTTCTATTTCTCTGCTGAGAACATTTATCTATCTATTCATTTCAAGTATGTTTTCCTTTAGTCTTTGTCTGATAATTCCAACATCTGGATTTTCTCAAGCTTATATCTACTGACTGTTTTCTCTCTTGAGAATTGGTCACACTGTTTTGGCTTTTAGTGTGTCTGATTTAGATCATCTCCCAGAATTTTAACCTCCAACACCACCATGCCACTATGCAACCTTGGCACAAAGCAGATCAAGAAAAAAACACAGGAAACTCACTACCATGCAGGTCATTTCCCCAAGTTTTGACTCTCCCTCATAACCTCATAATCTTTTTGTTTTTATTAAGTTTTTAGAATCTTCATGTAGCTGGGTTTTGTATTTCTCAATACTTTTCAGTTATAATCAGCGGGAAAGACACCCTGTAAAGTCACCTTACATTTCCATAACAGAACTGCAACTATGACAGATATGGTTTTGAATCCTAGCTCCGCTACTTGCTAGCTGTATGACATAGGATAAATCACCTGACTTCCCTGAGTCTATTTTATTTTTATCTATAATGTTGGATTTGTAAACATATCTTCCTGAAAGCTATTTTTGACTTGAAAAGTGATAGAAAAATAGGTAAGGGCAGGCCTCCTAGAGATAATCACATTTTCATTTGCTACCAGAGAGGAGAGATTTCTCTTGCCTAAATGTATTTCTTTGTGTTCTGAGAGGTAACACTCATTACATTTTATTGCAATTGTTTTACTGTCTGTCTTCTCCACTAGAATGGAAATTCTATGCAGTCAGGAACTGTATTTTCTTCATTTATGGCTATATCTCCACACTAATTTCCACATAATAGACCCTCACTATTTGTTCAATCAATAAAGATTCCTATGAACAGTCAGTCCATTTATCAGCCTACATTTAAAGGGCTTAAGCCTCTAACTCCTGCGACATTTATCTCTACCGCACTCCACCTAACCACTTCCATGGTAGCCCTCTTGATCTTGCCATCCCTCAACTGCTCTACATCAGAAATTCTTAACTCCAATATCCTACTCTCTGACCTCGATTCCTTACCCTTCCACCTTCACTCTCACTACATATACTCTTGACCTATACTCTTGTTCTTTTTCTCCCATTCTTGTGGTAGAAGGCTTGCAGCCCCTTTGAGGCTGTAAAACATCCTAGAGAAATTTCCCAGGTTCCTTCTCTCTGTTTCCTTTGGGCTCCATTCATTGACTTATGGGGGTACAACATGTCTCTATAGCTATTTTGGGTGGTAGGGATAGATAAATGTTATCCATTTTAGGTAATTTCAGCGTGATGTTCAGTGTGCTACATAAAGTGCCAAGCTATGGAAAGCCATGTTAGGCTATTGTTACATGACAGTTACATTTTTTCAAAAACTAGTACTCGTTATGGAAGATCTCTTCTCTTATACCATACATATTCTCTATATATCCATTTACACATTTAAATGATTTCTACTTTCATGAAAAGCATAATCTACAAATGATATAAACTTTTTGCTTTTTAAAAAAGGCATGCCAGGGAGATGGTTTTATGAAACTAGATGAATCAATATAGTCTGTCTTTTGATTCTGGGTTGTTGTTTGGGGAATAAATTCCTCATCAGTCTCTTATGGTTCTTTAATCTCATTAACCTAGGGCACCAGCAGATTTTTAAGTGATTTGTGGTACTTGATATAAACTTACGTCTTTCTAGTCTCACGTGTTAAAAATTTTAAATGCCTTTTAAAAAAAATAGCCAAGTCTCTGTGTTTAAGAGTAGCAATTTTTTATGATGACTTTGAATCATGAGTTGTAGTTAATGATAAATTCCTTTTTTTGAAGGGGGGTTCCTGGGGTGTAGAGAGGTTAATGAAGGGGAGAGAAGGAGTGAGGAAAGATGCCTTCTTCTGCTTCTCAGTAAAGCAAATGTGGGCCCTGTTTCTTACCACTCCTGAACTAAAAATTCTTCCTTCAGCTTCTCTTTTTCTCATCATCCTTAGACTCCTAGAAAATACTGAATCTTGCTTATTCTAGCCCTAGAACCATGTGGTCTCTGTGGGAATAAATCACAAACATACTCTACCCAAGACAAAAGGTACATGTATTTAATACATACTTAGCCCCAAAAGGCACCAGTTGGTGACTACTAAGATATCACATCCTCAGAATTCACATCATACACACACTGCCATACTAACCAACTTAAGCTGAAGTATATGACCTAGAAAACATAAAATGATAGAATTGAGAGTAGACAGACAATATAACCCAGCCCCTCATTTATTTTACAGATGGTGAAACTGAGCACTTGAGAGGTTAATTGACATGCCCAAGGTCACACAGCTACATCATTGTTTTAAATCGAACACTCATTCTGTGACAGGAGAACACTTTGTAATGTAATATATGTTGTGCTAACCACTGCCATTGCAATGACACAATGATGCATTTTCCTCTTTTATCCTCATTTTATAAAATATAAAAATAATCACAAATATCTGCTCATTGTCAGAAAACCCAGTCTGCTGCTTTAGATCATAACATGAAATTGCCATCTCATGTCCTGCTTTTCATAGTTGCAAAATGCAATTTCATTAAGTATCATTCATTCATTTATTCAGCAAGTATTTGAAACTATGATATTGAGGCTAGAGGCCAAGGGTGATAAGGGAAAGGTGTTACAAAGTAGGAAATGCATTCTTCACTGCCACTAAAGACCTTTGAAATTAGTTGGTGCAGGGGGGCAAAATATATAGAAAATGGCTTAAGAACAATACAAAGCTATATATTTGCAGGTGCTGAAAATTATGTAAACTGATTATGTGAGTACTACTGCAAAGATGCATCAGAATATTCATAATGGTGGCATCTAAATCAGATAGGTTTAGTTAGGCACTTCCTGGGAAAGGTGAGTTTTGAGCAAGTTTATGAAAGTAATAGAAAGATTGTGGCATTGAAGAGTGAAGATCCCTCTCTGTAGGGTAGTAAATGCATGGGATGGAGAAGCTGAGTAGTGTATAGGGGCAGAAAAGAAATTAGTTTGTCTGTGACAAAGGGACCATCTATGTTGTAACAAACCAAGAGTGTTGGTGCTTGGGATAAATATAGGAGCCAGTCGATATGAGTTCTGGAATGGTAGGCTGAAGAATTTGCATTTTGCCTACCAATGACTAGGTATCTATCAATTTATTAAATCAATATTTATTGAATATCTAGTACATCAGGGTGTTGGGAAAATAGAATAGTTTAATCAGGCCCCCTCACCTTAGGTCTGGTTGGGTGTGGTGCAGCACATTCTTTGTAAACAAATTGTGTGTGGGGGTGGAATTAGTACGCATGCATGCCAATGTATTTTTTTAGTTTGCTGGTAGTGTGTTCTGGAGAGTTGTGTGGAGCAGCGGCCCTGAACTGCTGGCCAGCAGAGAGCTCACGTCTAAAAATAGAGCATGTTTACTTTGCTGGCAGCTACTCAGTTTTTCTTTGGACTTTGCTGGTAGCAGTTGAGTTTTGGAGTTTCTCTTTGGACTGCCTAGCTCTAAGACATGTGTGTGCTGAATAAAGACTACTCTTTCTTCACCTACGGCTCCAAGGACCTTTCTTCTGGTTACCTAACTCATAGACCTGCGTGTGAAAGGTTTGTGACCCAATCTGGACAATGGGCTTGAGGGGTCTGTGAGCTCCAGGACCCAGCCCTAGCTGTACAATTGGCATAGTCATTGCAGGATTTCGAGCAGATACAGGAGCTGAAAGCCCTTGGAAGAAGGAGTAAATGTGGCTACTTTTGAATATGCTCCACCCTGCAGTCACCTTCCTGTTGACCGGGATCTGGTTGCTGCTCACAGCACTGCAAGTCAGCATAGACCAGGCACTACAGTGGAAAACCCCTTGGGAGGGGGAGGAAATGTGGCTGTCCTTGAGCATGTAGTGCCCGGTGGCCACTTTTCTGCTGACCAGAGCCTGGCTGTTGCTCACTATGCTGCAAACTGATCGAGATTTGAAGAAGAAAGCAGAGTTGTTGGAAGCAGGGATGAATGTCCTGGAGGATGACATGCAGTGACTGGCCACTCCAGCCTCTCACACCAGGGAAGACGACGAACCCAGTGGTGAGTTGGGGGAGACTGTGCATCTCCAGACACAACCTATCATGCATCAGAAAGTGAAGCATGAGCAGCCTATAGGACCAGGTAGACAACCAGTGGGCAATCCACAGGTGACCCAATTTACCACCCATGTCCTGTATACCCAGGATGAATTAGTTGACTTGGGGAGACAGTTTCAGCAGAAACAGGGGGAGCCCCTGGCTGCTTGGCTGCTGCGGTTATGGAACCTAGGGGTGGATATGCTCTGGTGAGGAGATGGAGAAGTTGGTCTCCATTACCATACACCCATCCCTGAGGCAGTGGCTACCAAATAGCTGCAGATATGCACAAGGGCCAGGTAATCACTCCTTAATGGACTGGATGAATGCAGCTGCCTGAACTGTGTGGGCAAATGCCAGAGAACTGCCCAAGATTGTTAGTAAATGGCATATGTATGCTGAGCTGGTCCAAATCATTCGGGAGCTGGGGATGTGGCAGTCCATGTTTAATCTGAACACTCATGGCCCAGACAATGAAAACTTTACAGGCAGCATTAGAGACCCTAGTGCTGCAAAATGCCCCATCAACATCCTTTGGGTCACTGATGGCCATACTGGACCCATACATTGGTCATCCTATACATGAGGTAGTGACCATGATAGCCAGCTTGGGTGAAGTAGAGGAGAAAAGACAAGCAAAAGGGGTCCGAAAGGTGGCTAAGACCAAACCCCTAAGAAATGCTTGGGATTTTATCCCAAGGGGACCAAGCAAGACTAGCCATAAGCAGATGTGGCTTGACTTGCTTGCAGCAGGATTGATAGGAAGAAAATGGACCAGCAGCCAAATGTGGTTCTGTTTGCCTTGTGGCAACAATTGCACCCTAAACAGCATTTCACTAAATGTCTGAAAACGGGTAGCAAGGTATGCTCAGTGGATTTAAAGGACTTTTTGGTTGCTCCCAAGAAGGCAGATGAACTGTTCCATTTTGACTAGGGAGCAGGCCAAAGTGCTCATCTTTGGGGGGCAGGTGAGGACTGGAGGCCTCATGTTGAACTGGCAATGAAGCTGATGTGCTGGCTAAGGTAAGATGGCTGGAGAGAGCTCCAGCAGCTGATGTAGCAGGGTGGCTACACTGGAGAATGCAGCATGCTGTCTGCAAGGCCAGGTGGTCAATGGCTTGCCAGGTGCCACATTAACTCGAGAAAAATTGCCCCTGATGGGCAGATGTGCTCCTGATGAGCAGACGTGTGTCCCTGATGGGCAGATAATGTGTGTGAGAGTGTCCCTGACATGGTGGCAGGTGGATATTGTGGGACCACTGCCAAAGTCAGAGAGTTACTGGTCTTCTGTTTGTATGGCCTTGTGGGGCCCCAAACCAGGTAAAATACCTATTCCTGCAACCATCTTTTCTCAGGATGGCAGACTGGCATTTATCTTATCAGAGGGGTGAGAACATCCCCTATTGGTACCGATAACACTTCTTCTGTCTTTTCGCCCATAGTGTTCTGGCTGCAGGCTCTGCACTAGAGTCACGTGATCAATGTGTCAGCCTACTGAATGTGTGTTGCACTTCCCATTGGTGTGACTGCAGGATTCGCATGGAAAATCACACCAATGATGACTACCAGCCGGACATATGTAGCTAATAGTTAAAAGGACAGAACCACAAGCCTTAAGGCATATTAAATGGACAATAGGTTACATGAATGTAAGAGTCATTTATCCTCCCTAAGGGAACATCATGGAAGATTCTGAATGTGTAGATTGTATGGCGAGGGACATTGAAGGTCCCTTCAGGGAAAATAGAATAGTTTAATCAGGCCCCCTCGCCTTAGGTCTGGTTGGGTGTGGTGCAGCATATTCTTTGCAAACAAATTGTGTGTGTGGGTGGAGTTAGTGCACATGTGCACCAATGTATTTTTTTAGTTTGTTGCTAGTGTGTGTTCTGGAGAGTTGTGTGGAGCAGCGGCCCTGAACTGCTGGCCAGCAGAGAGCTCATGTCTAAAAATAGAGCATGTTTACTTTGCTGGCAGCTACTCAGTTTTTCTTCGGACTTGGCCAGTAGCAGTTGAGTTTTGAAGTTTCTCTTTGGACTGTCTAGCTCTCAGATGTGTGTGTGCTGAATAAAGACTACTCTTTCTTCACCCACAGCTCCAAGGTCCTTTCTTCCAGTTACCTAGTTTGTAAACCTGCATGTGAAGGGTTTGTGACCAAGTCTGGACAATAGGCTTGAGGGGTCTGTGGGCTCCAGGACTCAGCCCTAGCTCTACACAGGGCTTACCTCATGCCAGGCACTATGCTAAAGGCTTTACACATTGTCTCATCCATCCCTCACCACAATACTATTAGTGAAATTCTAATAAATTCCCCCACTTTATAAGAAAACTGAGCTTCAGAGGAAATAAATAACATTCCCAAAGTCTGACAGCTAGAAAAGGGTAGAGACTCAGAACTAGACCTTCTGTCTCTAGAGCTCCCACTTATAACTGCTAAAGCTGTAGGTATTCCCTATAGGTTTTTAAGCAAGAAAAGAATATAATGAAAATACTGTTGGTAAGAGATTATCCCAACAGCTATGTGAGGGAATAAAATGAAAACAAAATTCATAACTTTCAAGTGGCTCATATGAAATTGTTAACTATTAATTTAGTCACAGTTGATACTAAAGTGTATACCATTTCCCCTGCTGAATATATATATTTTTTAAATCATAGGTATGAGTGTTCTGATATGAAAGGAGAAAGATTAAAACTTAATACCACCTGTTTTTTTATTCCCAGCTGTGCTGAACAATGAAAACAACACACACAAATCTCATTCCCTTCCTTGACAGTCATTATTATCCACAGATGAAGGAAGTCTAGAATTTGATCAGGTTTTATGTATGTATTTATTTTACGTATTTACTTAATTTTGGTAGGACATGAAATTCCAGGCAAAGAATCAATTTTTCTTTTCTATATATCTCGCAAAAATTATATCAAAGTCAAATATAATCTTTTGAGCAGTTTCCTGATTTAAAAAGCTATCAAAATGATTGTTCAATTAGTTTCTGTGTCAAAAAGAGTTACAGGATTGAGTCAAAGAACATCTACTTTTAATGTCACAAAGTTACTTCCACTGCCCACAGTGAAACACCTAGACTAGAAACATGAAAAATAGAAATAAAAATCTACAGTGACTGTTATTGCCTGTGCCACCAAACACATATATGGTGAGTGCCTGCAATGAGCCAGGCACTGTGCTAGGGGGCTTTTAGTTTAATTGGTTTGCTTCTTTCTACATAGATACCCAAGACGTTAGAATCTGTCTAAGAATAAAGAAAAAGATATGCTAGAAACTTTTATCCCTGAGATCTCAAGTACTAGACCAATTCTGCTCATTTATTTGAAATGCCACATAAATTGTTGCCAATATTTTTTGTTATCCACATTCATTTTGGTATTTTAATAGTCAACTCCCTTTCCCCTGAGAGATTGATCCACAGTAAACACAAACTTTGACCCTAGGCCTCAGCTGCCCCATTTGTCAAATGAGCTATGAAAGATCTTGGAGATAACTAGTTTAACTCTCTGAAAGGGCTAGGACGACTGTTAAGGAACTGCAAAAGTTTCTTCCAGTGCTAACATTTTCTAATCTAAGGAATGTCTATGCGATGGTATTATATGCTCTGCGTGGGGTCATTTTTCTGGCTAATATATAACCGTCTCTATTTACTTTTTGCTAAAAATGCAACCTGCAACCCAGAAGAAACTCCAAAAGAATGAAGTTTGAAGTTTTTTCTTTTAAGGCAACACGCTTACACACAAAAAAGTTAACACCGAGCACCTACAAAGTTAGATAGAAAATGAGCATGTCTTAGATTAATGTCTAGCCTATTCTTAAAGCTAATCCAGGAAGGAAATTCCTGTATTCTCCTGGGTAATCTTGAGAAGCTGATGAAATAGTGTCAAATATTTTCATTCTCACTTGAGACTGACTATACTTTGGCTCCTTGAAAATGTTACCTGTCTTTAATATCTCTATAGTACTTCATGCCATGCCATGTCCATAGTGAGCTTCTCACATTTATTTTTAGATTTTTTAAAAATTTATTTTAACTGACACATTTTAACTGTATATGCTTATGGGGGATAATCTGATGTTTTGATACATACATATGCTGTATAATGAATGACCAGATCAGGATACTTAACGTAACCATTACCTCATACATTTATCATTTCTTTGTGGTAAAAACATTTAAAAAGCACTCCTCCAGCTATTATGTAATAAACAAAACTTAACTGTTAACCATAGTCACCCTACTGTGCAACAGAACACCAGAACTTGTTCTTCCTATCTAATTGTAATTTTGTACTCATTGGCCAACCTGTCCCTGTTTCCTCATCCCCCCTCTCCTCCCCAGTCTCTGGTAACCACTGTTCTATGCTCTGTCTCTATAAAATCAACATTTTTTTTTTTTTTTTAGATTTCACGTATGAGTGAGATCATGTGTTATTTGCCTTTCCGTGCCTGGCCTACTTCACTTAACATAATCACCTAATTACTTCTAAGTACATCCATGTTACTGCAAATGACAGGATTTCATTCTTTTCTTTTCTTTTCTTTTTCAGCAGCTGGCCACAGTACAGGGATCTGAGTCCTTGACCTTGGTCCTTGGGGTTGTAACACTACACTCTAACCAACTGAGCTAACCAGCCATCCCAGGATTCTACTTTTTTAATGGCTGAGTAGTATTCCAATGTGTATATATATAATAGACCTGCAACATTACCAGAGCCATTTTAGACAAGCCCAAGTACAAAATGGTGCTGTCCACCTCCTCCCCTCCCCTCCCCCATTCTCTTTTACAAGAAGCCTCAGGGTTTCAGAGAAAATGAAACCTTCAGTGTTTCCGCATGCACAGAGCTCTCTGTTCCCATGACCTAACTCAACCCCCACCCCAGAATTACATCACCCAGTTCTTGGTGCCAACATACCAATATAAGCTCCCACCGGCCTATGTTAGGGGCTGTCCCCCATTTTCAAGGCAGCCCCAGGCTGTGGTCCATTTTGAGGACAGACTGGCAGATTTCTTTCTTTAATAAAACTTGAACAGTACTGGCATCTTGGCTCACTTTCTTTCATTATGGTGCTGAAACCAGTCAGTGGCTTTTCTCTTGAAATGAAGGTGTATAGCAGAGAGAACGCTCTTTGTTGGCACACTTCTTCTACCAGGACTGACTGCCCTTTCTCACCCTCTAAATGGGATCCCCACAATCCAAACCTCCATGCTCTATGCCCTTGGCCTCCAGGGAGACATTAAAGCTAAATATATCGCTTTCTACTGTACTCCACGCTCTACACCTCTGGGCCATCTCCTGGCCAATTTCTCGGCCTCCAGGGAGACATTAAAACTCAAACACCTCATTACAATGGATCCCAGTGGCCACAAGATGAAACCCGATTTAGACACTCATTGAAGTAGCAAAAGCTGTAGAGATTCCTTGTTCCAGCCTTCTTCTATCTCTGAACATGTTCTTCTCTCTGTCAAAACTGTCCTGTGTCTCAAATTCTCCTAGCTCATGCTTGGCCTCTCCTTCCAGACTCGGATCAATCTCCTGATCCATCAGCCTCCACATTTCTCTCTCTTCCCCACACCTGGCCTCCAGATGCTTGTCCTCAGCCCAACTCCTCCCCTTCTCCCCCTTCATCAGGTAACAGCCCCGCCTCAGCCCCAGCTTTTTATAACCCTTCTGTGAAGTGGCTGGGATGGAAGGAATTGTCTAAGTCCATGTACAGGGAGCAGGTCTGGATGGCAGCTCAGGTACATGCTCAAAATAATAGGTGCACTGTGGGAGTCATTGCTGTTCCTTTCATGGACCCAAATTAGGACTACCAGGTCAGCCCAGCAGGCCTGCCACAGGAATCGGGATCTCTGGGATAATATGATCACACACCTACTTCACAGCCTCCAAAAGGCTACTCAAAAGTCAGTCAATTATAACAAGCTTAGAGAAATCACACAGAGATCCACTGAAAATCCCAGTGAGTTCCTAACCCAGTTCTCTGAGGCTTTACATGAATACACATGTATAGACCCAAACTCCCCTGAAGGCATGGCCCTCCTATGCTCTCATTTCATTACCCAATCAGTCCCTGATACTCAAAAAACTATAAAAGAGATCAGGCCAAATGCCAACTCCTGGCTAATGCCATCCATGGCTCACATACTCCAAAGCTGGCTGCCTTAAGAGGCAAGTCACCCAAGAACTGCTTCAAATGCAGTCAACCGGGCCACTTGGCACTGGCCTGTCATAACCCACGGTAACTCACCTCATAGCAGGTAAGCCAATCTCTTTTGTCATTGATACAGAGGCCATTTTCTCTACCCTTCCTGAGTATGCAGGACCAACAACCCATCCTCTATCACAATAGAAGGGGTCACAGGATCAGAATACCACCCACAGATCACTCAACCCCTTTCCTACACCCTATATGACACCCAATTCACACATAATTTTTAATAAGGCCTCAATGCCCAGTCCCCTTACTGGGACAGGACATCCTTTTCAAATTCAAAGCTACTCTTACCCTAAACACTTTAACTCCAGCTACAATACTCCTGTTACAGGCTGCACACAGACCCAGCCCCTGAGGCTTCCACCTTCCCCTCCCCCTTGGGCAAGGTTAATCCCTAGTATGGGACATTTCTTCTCCCTCCATTGCTATGTGCTATTCCCCTATCCTTGTTAAATTGCTGAACCCCTTTTTGTTCCCTAATGTCCCACAGTACCCCATTGCTAACAAACACCTAATAGGCTTAAAACCCATAGTACACAAACTCCTTTCTTCTCATCTCTCATGGCTTACCCACTCGCCTTTTAATACGCCCATCCTTCCAGTTATAAAGCCTAATGGCTCATACTGTTTAGTACAGGACCTATCCTGACACGTGTCATTCCCAACAACTTACTTGGACAGTACTACCTCAGGGGTTTTGGGATAGCCCCCACTTTTCCAGCCAGGCCTTAGCTCAAGACTTATCTGAATGTCTCCTAACCTCTAGCACTTTAATACGATATGTGGATGACCTTCTCCTTTGTAGCCCCTCCTATGAGGATTCACAGGCCCACACTGTTGCTCTCCTTAATCTCCTGGCCTTCAGGAGTTATCAAGTGCCCCCCAGCAAGACCCAAATTTCTTCTCCTTCAGTTCAAGAGTCTAATTTCTGAACTCACTACTCCTATCACAAAGAGTGATATCCTTTCTTTCTTGGGGCTTGCAGGGTATCTGTGCTTATGGATTCCTAACTTTGGTGTGCTAGCAAAACCACTTTATGGGGCAGCCAAAGGGGATCCTCCCATTCCCTCAGATCCCACAAAGCTCATTCATTCTCCCTTCCAGTGATTAAAAGCCACTCTCCTCGCAGCCCCAGCTCTGTCTCTCCCAAAGCTACCTCATCCTTTTATCCTATCTGTCACCAAAACCCAAGGATTGGCAGTCAGGGTTTGGGGACAAAAGGCAGGAGATATTTTCTCCCCGGTTACAAACCTCTCTAAATCACTAGACACCACATCTCGAGAATGGGTCCCTGTTTACAGGCCTTGGCGGCAGCTGCTTTTTTAACATAAAAAAGCTCTAAACTAACTTTTAAACAACAAACAGTCAAGACCTTCTCAGCCATAAGGCCAAGTCAATTCTCTCCCTTTCCTGCCTACAACTTATTCACCTTACCTTCATTGAGAATTCCCAGGTCTCCTTCAAACCTTGCCCTCCCTTAAAATCCAGCCACTCTCATCCCAAAATACTCATGACCCTTAGAACACATTTGCATGGAGGCTTTAGACCTCTTGCTCAATCCCTTTCCACACATCTCCCCATGTCCCATTATGCAGTTCATAGACTGGAGTACCACCTAACACAAGCTATTGAAGCTGCACAACTCCCAAAGGAGGTTGGGGTTATATACTGCAGAGGACACCAAACCTCCAATGACCCCATAGCCCAGGGAAACAAACTGGAAGATCTAACCGCAAAACAGTCTGCTCAATCACCAGGCCCCCACTCTTCCTCTCCTGCTCAGGTCCTTCTCATGGCCCCTATGCCCTTATCCCAATACACACTCCAAGAAATACAACACCTCCAACAGTTGGGGGGCACAGAGAAAGGACAGCTGGTATACTCTCTTTGGTTGCTATGTCCTTCCTACCACACAAGCTGAGCAAATCCTTTTAGATTTCCATAATTCGGTTCATATAGGCTATGAAGTCCTACTACACCTTCCTCAGCCCTTATGTTACTCTCCTCACATGTCCAAGTTACTAAAACAAATCACTCAAAACTGTCCTTTGTGTACTCTTTGCTCCAGTCCTTTCCCTCCCACCAGGCCAGAGGATACACTCCTGGCCAAGATTGGCAAATTGGCTTTACTCACATTCCTCCCGACAAAAGGACACACTATCTTCTAACCCTAGCAGATACCTTTTCAAGTTGGATTGAGGCTTTTCCCTGCACTTCAGAGGATGCTACAGCAGTAACGCATGCTCTCACCTCAGAAATCATCCCTTGTTTTGGCCTCTCCACCAGTCACTCATTCGCCTACGGGCTGACCCCGCAAGCCCACAGGCCTCAGCCCCCTCGAACTTATGTACAGTAGGCCCTTCACTCTCACACCTCTCCCTTCCAGCTCATCGCCTTTAAGCCAGTATCTCCCTACTCTTTTGCTCATTAGGGAACATCTTAGGGAACAAGCCAGCCTTCTATCACCTCATCCTTTCCCCACCACCCTCTCAGACTTTAAACTGAGCCCAGGATAGCAAGTGTATATTAAAACCCGAATCCCAAAGCCTCTCTCGCCATGTTGGGAAGGGCCTTACACAGTACTTCCCGCCACCCCCACGGCAGTAAAAGTACTAAGAAAGGCCCCCTGGTATCACTTATCCTTGGTAAAACTGGCACCTGAAACTTTATGCAAAAATCTGTTAACACCAAGCCAGAGGGGTCCCTCTGCTCAACCCCCAACCCAACATCTCCTCACACTTTGTCCATTTTAGGACCCACAAAACTGAAAATCTCCAGGACATTCACCCTCCCCCCAATCCCAGAGGAAGGACGATCTTTCCCCCAGTGATTATCCTCTCACTCTTGCAGGCTGGCTCCACATCCCCCACACAGAGCTACTATTATATCATCTGTTCTAGTACTTGCTACAGGATTGGCAGCAGCTGCCCCAGAGCAGTGTGACATTGTAGGAAGATTTCTCCTGGCACTTCTTTACCTCCTATCAGTAGGATGCTTCTTAGCAATTTCATTGTGGCAAATGTGCCCTTTAAATTCTTTTGGCTCCCTAACGCATCTTTCCCGTGTTTTTCCTCCTATCTCAAGCTCTCCCTTACCTGGAACATGGAGGTTCCAGGTCCGCAGGGATGATGCAGTCCTCAGTGAATCAGACTGGTCCCCGAGCGACTCATCTGCCTCCCACTTCCAGAGAAACTTTTTGTGGTCACCCCCCTCCCTGTCGATGCAGCCTTTAATGTTTACACAAATGTCTCTTCACTTTCCTCTAATCTCACCTCAGTGGGGACTGTCAGCATTGTGTGGGGCCTGCCCTCACTCTGCCTCACTAACACCAAATGCTGCCACTCACTTACCCCCTCCTCCTCCATGCCCTAAAACCAGAAAATATTTCCTTTGTAGAATTATGTTATCCTGTTGCCTGCCCCCTAACGCGATTTCTTGCATATTCTTTTGGCTCATCCCTGACATCACCATCCAGACAGATGGAGAGATGGAGACGGGACTGGGACTACCTTCAGCTCCCCCTCTCAGGAGGTGCTCCTGCTCCAATAGGGCACTAATTGTACATTTTAATTGGGGCAGGGATCCTTCCTGCAACTGGAACTGGCATAGCAGGCCCTGCTACTGCCTCTCAATTCTATCAAAAACTCTTAGAAGAACTAAGTATAGACAGCATCTCCTCCCCTCCAGTGACAGGTCACCTCACTCGCAACACTTGCTTTACAGAACCGTTGGGCCCTTTACTTCCTTACAACCGAGAAGGAAGGCCCCTGCCTCTTCTTGGGGGAGGAATGCTGTTATTATGTAAATAAGTCCGGGGGGATCCAAAACAACCTAAACCATTTCACTGAATCCATGGATACCCTGGCACATGCCCCTACTAGGACCCCTAACTGTGCTGGGACTCAGCCTACCTTTCGGTCCCTGTCTCTTGTGGTGTTTCTCTAATTTCTTGCAGGAACATATGCAGGCTTTCACCCACCAAAAGGTCGCTGAATTGTTCCTGTGAGGAGGATATCAGCCCCTCAGAATCAGCTACCCTTCCCTGGAGGAATACAACCTCCCCACACGAAACCAATACCCCACCACCTAATTGTTTTACCAGTCAACATAAATCTTATATTTTTCCATATCTTCACCCATTTCCAGCAGGAAGTAGCTTCAGAAGAATGAGACCTCCGCCCTTTTCCCCTTTTTCCTATACTTAAAAGCCAGGAATAATAGATCTGCAACATAACCAGTGCCACTTTAGACAAGCCCAAGTACAAAATGGTGCCACCCACCTCCTCCCCTCTCACATTCTCTTTTACAAGAAGTCTCATGGTTTCAGAGAAAATGAAACTTTCAGTTTCTGCATGCACAGAGCTCTCCATTCCTGTGACCTAACTCAACCCCCACCCCAGAATTATATCACCCAGCTCTTGGTGCCAACATCCCAATATAAGCTCCCACTGCCCTATGTTAGGGGCTGTCCCCCATTTTCAGGGCAGCCATGGGCTGTCCTTCATTTTGAGTACAGCCAGGCAGATTTCTTTCTTTAATAAAGCTTGAATGGTACCCGGCATCTTGGCTCACTTTCTTTCAATATACATCACTATTTTTTATCCATTCATCCATCATAGGACACTTAGGTTGATTCCATATCTTGGCTTGTGCTACAATAAACATGGGAGTACAGATATCACTTCCACATACTGCCTTCATTCCCTTTGAGTATATAGCCAGCAGTGACATTACCGGATCATATGGCAGTACTATTTTCAATTTTTTGAGGAAACTCCATACTGTTTTCCAAAATGGCTGTACTAGTTTACATTCCCACCAACAGTGCAAGGATTCCCTTTTCTCCACATCCTCATCGGCACGTTTCCTTTTGTCTTTTTGATAATAGCCACTCCTTTTTTTGTTTTTGCTGTCATTTTTTACTTATTGAAACATAGTTGATTGCACATATCTGCGGGGTACAGAGTTAACGAACAATACCTGTGTGCAATATGTGATGCTCAAATCAGGATAATTAGTATATTCAACATTACATAATGTAATCATTTTTTGTGGGCCTTTACCAATTTCTCACTCACCTCCCCTCCCCTTTTCCAGCCTCTGGTGGCCTCAGTTCTGTTCTCTCCTTTTGAAAGTTCAACAAATTATTGTGATTGTTGTATCTTCCTTTTTTTATTGTTTTGTTTGGGTTTTTTTTTTTTTTTTTTTTTTTTTTTTTAGCTCCCACTTATGAGTGAGGTCATGTAGTATTTCTCTTTCTGTGCCTGGCTTATTTCACTCAATATAATTTTCTCTAAGTTCATCTATGTTGCTGCAAATGGCAGAATTTCATTCTTTTTTATAGCTGAGCAGCATTCCATTGTGAATATGTACCACATCTTCCTTATCCAGTCATTTATTCAGACATTTAGGTTGGTTCCCACTCTTGGCTATTGTAAATGCAGCCACGATAAACATGGGAGTGTAAATATTTCTTTGATGTGATGATTTGCATTCCTTTGAGCATACACCCAGCAGTGGGATGGCTGGATCATATGGCAGTTTTATCTGTAGTTGTTTGAAGAACCTCCATACTGTTTTCCAGAATGTCTGCACTAGTTTACAGTCCCACCAACACTATAGGAGGGCTCCCCTTTTTCCACATCCTCACCAGCATTCGTTATTCTCTGTCTTTTTAATAATTGCCAGTCTAAGTGGGGTGAGATGACATCTCAATGTGGTTTTGATTTGCATTTCCCTGATGCTGAGTGACGTTGAGCATTTTTTTATGTGTCCATTGGCCATTCATATATCTTCCTTTGAGAAATGCCTATTCAGCTCTTTCACCCATTTTTTAAATTGGGTTACTGGTTTTTTTTACTCTTAAGTTTTTGAGTTCCTTATATATTCTGAATATTAACCCCTAGTTGGATACATAGTTTGCAAATACTTTCTTCATTCTGTACGATGGAGTTTGGATGTGTTGTCCCCTCCAAAACTCATGTGGAAATTTGATCTCCAATGTGGCAGTGTTGGAAACTGATCGAGTCATGAGGGCGGATCCCTCATGAATGGATTAATGCTCTCCCTGGGAGAAGGGGGATTAATGAGTGAATTCTTGCTCTATTAGTTTCCATGAGAGCTCGTTGCTTAAAAAGACCCTGGCACCTCCCCTCTCTCTCTCTTGCTTCTTCTCGCCATATGATCTGCTTGTACCCACCGGCTGCCTGCCACTTTCCACCATGAGTAGAAACAGCCTGAGGCCCATGCCAGATGCAACTGTCTCAGAATCGTAAGCCAAATAAACCTCTTTTCCTTATAAGTTACCCAGTCTCAGGTATTTCTGTTATAGCAACACAAAACAGACTAAAACACTGTAGGTAGATTGTCTTTCCATTCTGTTCATTGTTTCTTTTGCTGTTCAGAAGGTTTTTGGTCTGAATGACCCCTTTTGTCTGTTTTTTCTTTTGTTGCTTGTGCTTTTGAAGTCTTATTCATAGTCTTTGCCCAGTCCTACTTTCTGAAGTGTTTCCCCTATGTTTTCTTTAAGTAACTTTATGGTTTTGGATCTTATACTTAAGACTTTAATCCATTTTTGAATTGATTTTGGTATCTAGTGAAAGGTGTGAGTCTAGTTTCATTCTTGTACATGTGAATGTCCAGTTTTTCTAGCACCATTTATTGAAGAGGCAATCTTTTCCCCAGTGTATGTGCTTGCTGCTTTTGTCAAAGATCAGTTGGCTTGGGCCGGCCCGGTGGCGCACTGCTACAGTGCACCGCTTGGGAAGCGTGGCAGTGCTCCCACTGAGGGTTCGGATCCCACATACAGACCGGCCGCTCACTGGCTGAGCGAGGTGCGGGAGCAACACCGAGGGTTGCGATCCCGTTGCCGGTCCCGGTCCAGTACGGGCGCGACACTGAGGGTTGCGATCCATTGCCGGTCACGAAAAAAGACAAAAAGGAAAAAAAGAAAACAAAAAACAAAGATCAGTTGGCTATAAGTATTATAAGTATGTGGGTTTATTTCTGGGTTCTCTATTCTGCTCCATTGATTTTCATGTGTGTTTTTATGCCAGTATCATGTTGTTTTGGTTACTACAGTTTTGTAGTATAGTTTGAAGCCAAGTAGTATTATGCTTCCAGTTTTATTTTATTTTATTTTATTTTATTTTATTTTATTTTATTGTTCAGGATCAGATTGGCTATTTGGGATCTTTTGTTATTTCTCATGAATTTTAGGATTTTTTAAAAATTTCTGTGATGAATGTCATTGGTATTTTGATGGGGATTGCATTGAATCTGTAGATTGCTTTAAGTAGTACAGACATTTTCACAATGTTAGTTCTTCTAATCCAAGAGCATGGAATGTCTTTCGATCTTTTTGTATCCTCTTTAATTTCTTTCAGCAGTGATTTGTAGTTCTCATTGTAGAGATATTCACTTCTTTGGTTAAATTATTTCCTAGGCATTCTATTTTTATGGTGACTATTGTACATGGGCTCACTTTCCTGATTTCTTTTTCTGCTAGTTTGTTACTGGTTTTTGTGTTTTGATTTTGTATCCTGCAACATTATTGAAATTGTTTATCGGCTCTAAGAGTTTTTGGTAGAGTGTTTAGGTTTTTCTATATATAGGATCATGTCATCTGTAAACAAGACAGTTTGAGTTCATCTTTTCCAGTCTGGATGCTCTTTATTTCTTTCTCTTGCATGATTGCTCTGCCTAGTACTTCCAATACTATGTTAAATAGGAGTGGTGAGAGTGGGCATCCTTGTCTTGTTCCTGTTCAGAGTGATATTGGTGGTGGGTTTGTCATACATGGCTTTTATTGTATTGAGATATTTTCCTTCTATAACTAATTTGCCAAGAGTGTTTATCATGAACAGATGTTGAATTTTGTTAAATACTTTTTCTGCATCTATTGAGATAATCATATGGTCTTTGTCATTGATTTTTGTTGATGTGGTGTACCACATTTATTGACTTGCATATGTTGAACCACCCTTGCATCTCTGGGATGAATCTCACTTGATCATGGCGTATAATTTTTTTGATGTGTTGCTGTATTCTGATTGGTAATATTTGTTGAGGATGTTTTGCATCTGTGTTCATCACAGATATTTGCCTGTAGTTTTCTTATTTTGTGGTACCTTTGTCTGGTTTTGATATCAGGGTGGTGCTGGTCTTGTAGAATGAGTTTGAGAAGAATTGGTATTAATTCCACTTAAAAGTTTGATACAATTCAGCAGTAAAGCCATCTAGTCTTGGGCTTTTCTTTGTTGGGAGACTGCTGGTTACTGCTTCAATCTCATTGATTGTTATTGGTTTGTTCAGGTTTTCTATTTCTTCTTGGTTCAATCTTGGTAGTTTGTATGTGTCCAGAAATTTATTCAATTTCTCAGGTTTTCAAGTTTCCTGGTGTATAGTTGTTTAAAATAATCTCTAAGAATTCTTCATATTTCTGTGGTATACATTGTAATGTACCCGCTTTCATTTCTGATTTTAGTTATTTGGGTCTTCTCTCTTCTTTTTTAGTTAGCCTAGCTAATTATCTGTTGTGTTTATCTTCTCAAAAAACCAACTTTTTGTTTCACTGATCTTTTGCATCATTTTTGGGGTCTCTATTTCATTTAGTTCTGCTCTGATCTTAATTACGTCTTCCCATGTACTAATTTTGAGGTTGGATTGTTCCTATTTTTCTAATTCTTTGAGGTGTAGCATTAGGTTGTTTATTTGAAATATTTCTGTTATTTTGATGTAAGCATTTATTGCAATAAACTTCCCTCTTAGTATTGCTTTTGCAGTATCCCACAGTTTTGGTGTGGTGTATCTTTCTTTTTTCATTACTTTCAAGAAACTTTTTGATGTCCTGTTTAATTTCTTCTTGGATCCATTGGTCATTCAGGAGCATGTTGTTTAATTTCCATGTATTTGTATAATTTCCACAGTTTCATTTGTTATTGATTTCTAGGTTCAATCTGTTGTGGTCTGAAAAGATACCTGAATTGATTTCAGTTTTTTAAAATTTTTTGTGACTTTATTTGTGACCTAAAATGTGGTCTATCCTGAGAATATTCCATGTGCTGATGAGAAGAATGTATACTCTGTAGTTGTTGGATGAAATGTTCTGTACATAAGATAATAGCAATTCTAATTGGAGTGAAGTAGTATCTCATTGTTGTTTTGATTTGCATTTCCCAGATGATTAGTAATGATGGGCAGCTTTTCATAAACCTGTTTATTATTTGTTTGTCTTCTTTTGAGAAATGTCTGTTTACTTATATATTCTGGATATCAACCCCTTGTCAGATGTATAGTCTGAAAATATTTTCTGCCATCTATAGGTTGTCTCTCCACTCTGTTAGCAGTTTCCATTGATGTGCAAAACCTTTTTAGTTTGATGTAATACTACTCATCAATTTTTGCTTTCATTGCTTGTAATTTTGAAGTCTTATTTTAAAAATCCTTGCCCAGCTCCACATCATGAATCATTTCCCCTATGTTTCTGTCTTGTTGTTTCATGGTTTTGGGTTTTGCATTTAAATCTTTAATCAATTTTGAGTTGATTTTTGTATATGGTGAGAGGTAGGGGTCTAATCTCAATCTTCTGCATGTGTATATCAAGTTTTTCCAGCACAATTTACTAAAGAGACTGTCTTTTGTCCAATATATGTTCTTGGAAACTTTGTCAAATAACAATTGGCTGTAGGTGCATGAATTTATTTCTGTGCTCTCTAGTCTATTCAATTGGTCTGTGTGCCTGTTTATATGCCAGTACCATGCAGTGTTGGTTACAATAGCTTTGTAGTATAATTTGAAGTCAGATAGTGTGATGCCTAAAGCTTTGCTCATATTTTTCAGGATTGTTTAGGCTATTCAGGGTCCTTTTTGATTCCAAATGAATCTTAGGATTGTTTTTTCTATTTCAGTGAAGAAAGTCACTGGTGTTGTGATAGGGATTGTGTTAAATCTGTAGATTGTTTCACGTTTAATAGCCATTTTAACAATATTAATTCTTCTAACCCATAAATACAAGATATCTTTCCATTTATTTATGTCCTCTTCAATTTTTTTCTTCAAAGTTTTATACTTTTCATTGCAGTCTTTCACCTCCTTGGTTAAGTTTATTCTTAGGTATCTTTTTTTTTTTCTTTTTTAAAAAGGAATTGTTTTCTTGATTTCTCTTTCAGATAGTTCACTATTAATATACAGAAATGCTACTGACTTCATATTGGTTTTGTATCCTGCAACTTTACTGGATTTGTTTATTAGTTCTAAGAGCTTTTTGGAGGAGTTTTTAGGGTTTTGTATATATCAGAAAATGTCTGCTAACAGAGACAGTTTGACTTCCTCCTTTCCAATTTGAATGCCTTTTGTTTCTTTCTTTTGTCTAATTGCTCTGGCTAGAACTTCCAGTCCTATGTTGAATAGAAATTGTGGAACAGGGCATTATTGTCTTGTTCCTGATCTAAGATAGAAAACTTTCAACTTTTTCCCATTTAGTATAATGTTAGCTATAGGTTTGTCATTTGTAGCTTTCATTGTATTGAGGTACATACTTTCAATCCCTAGTTTGTTAAGAGCTGTTATCGTAAAGGAATGTTGAATTTTGTCAAATGCTTTTTCCATGTCAATTGAAATGATCATACAGTTTTTGTCTTTCATTCTATTAATATGGTATATCACATTTATGGATTTGCATATGTTGAATCATCATTGCCTCCCTGTGATAAATCTGACTTGATCACAGCAAATGATCTTTTTAATGTGCTATTGAATTCTGTTTGCTAGTATCATGTTGAGAATTTTTGCATCTATGCTCATCAGGGATATAGGCCTGTATTTTTCTTTTTTTGTTCTGTCCTTGTCTAGTTTTGGGATCAGAGTGATGCTGGCCTCATAAAATGACTTGGGAAGTATTCCTTCCTCCTCAATTTTTTGAAATAATGTGAAGAGAATTGGAAATAGTTCTTCTTCAAATGTTTGGTAGAATTCAACAATGAAGCCATCAGGTCCTGGGCTTTTCTTTAATGGAAGACTTTCTATTGCTGATTCAATTTTCTCTCTTGTTAATGGTCTGTTCACATTTTCTATTTCTTCATAATTTGATCTTCATAGATTGTATTTGTCCAGAAATTTATCTTCTATGTTATCAAATTTATTAGCAGATAGTTGTTCATAACAGTCTTTTATGATCCCATGCACTATTTGTTTAATGAATAGAAAATAAAGTAGGTGCTTGATAAATATTTGTCGAATAAGTGATATTATTTTTATATATACACATAAAAAGTGCTGTAAAATTGCTTTAAGAGAACTGAATCAACATAGCAATAGTAGCGTTTTGACTGAAATGAACAACTGATTTGACTATTTTGAAGTAATCATTTGCTTAATAACAACAGCCAAACAAAATGGATGGCAAAGAACATGTGTAAAAATGTAAATCAATTAAGGTAAAAAGGTGTATGGTCACACACACAAAAAAATGTGAAATCCTAGTCTATTACTTAAAATGTATATTATTCAAAATAATATTTGATTTGCAAGATGAATAATCATAGTGTAGTCTTTTATGGCACTCACTGCTGTAAAATTTGAGAAAAAAATAACAATTTGCTATGGTGAGATTACTTTTAGTTCCTAGTTATTGGTTTTACCTGTGTCAGGTGAGGTGCCATGTTTGTGCCCATTTATGCCTGTTGGATCTGTTTGTGAGTTTGTGAGAGTTGACTGTGTGTGTGTTTGTGTGTGTTCCTGAAATCCTTGTTTAGAGGAATCTAAGAGTGACCTAACTCTGTAGTTCAGAGCAGAGCTGGTTGTGCAAGAGAAACCATCAGGAATTTGCAGTCTGCTCCAGGACTCACAGATTCACCACTGCAGAGCCTGCGAAAAGCACAGTGTCTGTGCTGAGGACAAATTGAGTTCCAGGTCCAGGCTGTAGGTGGCACCTGCTCTGGTGAGAGTGTGTGTGTGCAGGCTTGCACACGTGTAGGCCAGAAGTGTGGAGCGCATATGTGTGCATGTGCATGTGGCTGGGGAGGCTGAGGGCTCCCAGTCATGGAGGTGGCAGGATGGAAGGTGCTGTGTCAGCGGGTAGAGTGGCTTTTACTTTCTTTGTGTCCTTAGAGCTGGTTCTGGGAGGGAGCCCCCCGGCTTTGGGGAGGACTCTGATTTTTGCTACTGGCCTCTGTCCTGCCTCTATGCCATGTTCCCTTTTCTACAGAGTGCCAGTGGCCCAGGTAGTCTTAGGAGGGAGCAGAATGAAAGAAGGGAAAGGGCAGGGAGGCAGGTCAGGGCTTCCATGGGATCCTGTGACTGTATTGTCTGCTGGAAGCTTGTTGTTCCTGGTTAATGTGTCAGTGGGGAGTGATTCAGGCTGCTGTGTGGTGGAAGGACCTAGAGAGTGTGCTGCTCACATAGCTGCCACTTTTATTTATAATTCAACCCATGTCTTCATGTTGCTTAGACTCTAGTGTAGGAAACAGATAATACACAGATACATTAAAGATGTATTATTGAAAATTTTACCAGCTGCCAAAAAAAAAAAAAAAAAAACTTGTGCTAAACATAGTTAAGAGAACCACAATGGCATCAGAGAATGGAAGACAGGGAGAGTTGACCAAATGCCTTTCTAAGCTAAGATCTGAATGATGAGTGCAAGTTAACTACAGAAAATGGGGTAAGCGCGTTCTGAGACAAGAAGAGAGCATGTTCAGAGGCCCTGTGGCAGGAGGGAGCTTAGAGGGAACAGGGATTAAAGGAAGGCTAGTGCAACCAGAGTACAAACAGCTAAGGAAAGCACAGAGTGAGTTGATACTGGAGGGGGTGAGTATGGATGAGATCATTCAAAGCTTTGCAGATCTCATTAAGACTTTTGAACTTCCTCCAAGATAAGTGACAAGGAGAACTATATGTTCATATCTGTATTTTGAATTGGCTGCACTGTGGAAAATTAATTGCAATGGGCAAAGGCAGATGCAGGAATGTGATTTATCAGGTTTTGAAGTAGTCTATGAGAGAGTAGATTGCACAAGACTAACAATGGCATAGCCAGAGAGAAACAAAATCGAGAGAGATTTAGGAGGAGAAACTGAGCATTAGTGATGAATTGAATATGGCAATGAAAGGTGAAGAAAGAATTATCAGAGCTGATTTAGACTTGCCTACCAAAGTAGCTGGGGGCATTATTGGTAGAGACCATTATTTGAAGAAGTAAATTGTAATTTTATTCTGGACATGGTGAGTTTGAGGTGTCTTCAGGATAAAAAGATATATCATGTAGGCAGGCAGTTAGCTCTAAAGGTCTGGAGCTAGAGGAACAACCTATGCTAGAGATAAAATTTTGAGAATCATCTGAATAAGGTGATAATTCAAGTGTTGGACATGGATGAGATCTCATAGGGAAAGAGTAAGATGAAGAGAAGTCCTAAAACTGACTAGGTAGTATATAAAATGAACCCGTAAACAAAAGAGAGAAAGAAGGAAGCCAGAGATGTAGGTGAAAAACTATAAATGTCTTGCTTCAGATATATTAAGACTAGCATTTCAAGGAGTCAGTGGTCTAAACTATGAAATGCTGGCATTCGGGATCAAAAAAGCAGGCATCGTTTTTCTTTTTGCTATCCAAGCTCATTTCTAAATGTTGCATCAAGTTCTGCTCTTGCATTTTGTTGGCTTTGTAACAGTGCATGTTTTAGTAGGGAAATTCCTTTATTTCTACTTTAATTTATATGGAGAACAGAATTATGAGATACAGGACAAGAAGGTTGGAGCCAAGAGATACCAAAAATTACCACAAGCTCCTCCATGTACTATTGAACGTGGGTTTCTATATCCAAGTTTGCTATGGGGGAAAAAAAACAGTTAAGAAGCTATATTCTTAATGAATCTTGTTGGGAGCAGTTTCACTTCTCTTATTTCTGTAATTGGGATTGCCTCTCCTCAAAATGGAGCCAACTAATCAAATGGTTGCATCTTAGAAAAAGTAAAAGCTGCTGTGCACATTACAATAATCACCAATTAATGCTAACAGGATTTTTGTGGCTGGATAATGTTTTCCCTTCTTCTCTCTACACACGCAACAAGATACAATATCGGTTTAAAATCACCATCTATTTGCGAAGCCAGTCTGATTTCTAGTTATGCCATCGCATTCCAAAAGAAGGAAAGAAGAAAAAAAAAAAACGACCATTATAAAATGGTTCCAGGTTTTGTTTTTTTTTTGCTTAAGGAAATTTAAAGTAACAAAAATCATAATGATAAAAATTCAGATTCTACCAAAAACCCACACTTCACTCCTCTTGTATTAGAGGTTATTAGTTTAAGCACCTGTAACCTGTGGTTCCCCAGCCCATACTAATCACAAGGACTCTAAAGGCCCAGATTACATTTTAGGCACCATCGGGCTCAAATTTTCCATTGGATTTTCATTTTCCTTTCAACTGTTATTTATTGAGCATCTACTATGTGCCAGGCACTCTTCTAAGTTATAGAAATAAAGCAATGAAACAAGCAGATGTAAGTCCTGTCCCTGATGAAGCTCTGCTTTACTTTGATCGTGTGAAGCTAACTTCATCAACACCCTTTTCTGACTTTGCTTATATGAGATGGAATAATTGGGGAAAAAAAAGGTCCTCAGAGGAACTTTCTCTTTCCCTTTTCCTCTATTACTGCTGCTGCTGGGAAATATATCCTGAATTCCTTAGGAATAAAGGCAGAAAATTACTTGTGTGGCCTGGCTGTCTGCATCATTTTTATCCTTCCTCTTTATTTTAAATCAGTAGACTTATTTTTTAACTCCCCACTATGACAAAGTGAATTCTTCTACCTCCCAAAGCATGTTGTTTTGTTTTGTTTCTTTTTTGTTTCTTTTTTGTTATTTGTTTTCAATGGGAAAGAAAATCAGACTTCATCTCCCCTTCTTTATTTGAAGGTCCATCAATGTATCAGTCCCCAAAATCTCTTCAGAGTCTTTTCTAAGCCTGTGGTAGCATGCCTTGCAGCAGATAGGACTTTTGATAACCTGACTTGACATCCTAGCACTTCCAAAGAGAACTCTTTGCTCCACTGTGTAGATAAACAAACTAACAGCAATAACAACAATGAAGAATTAGAAAAATTGCCCATTTGGAAATCTTCAGGGTATTGTCACCTCCAAACAGCTACTACTGGGTAATAACAGAGAACACAAAAACAAAAAGACATAACGAGGAACATGTTTTCCTCTCTCTGCATGGAAAGCAGAAGAATTGTGAAATTAAAGGGCATGAACATCTTAAACACTTTTGATATTGCCAAATTGCCTTCAAAAGTTGTATCAAGTAACACTTCACCAACAGTATATGAACGACTACATAGCAATTGTTTATCTTTGCCAACTCGACTGGCTAAAAAATAGGTATCCCATTTTATTTTGTATTTTTTATTAGTAATGAGACATAACTTCATTATCTTCACTGAGACTTTGTATTTCTTCTGTGAGTTGCATGCTTATGTGCTTTTTTCTAATTCCTGCTATCACTTCACTTCTCACCCACTGGCTGACACCCGAGATATCTCCCCCAACGCTTCACTCACACTGCTCTCCACGGGGTCACCGTCAACCTCCTTGTTACTAAGCCTGATGGACACTCTTCAGTGCTATCTTACTCAACCTCTCAGACACCTTGATACAGTTAACCACTTCATTTTCTTGAATACTGTCTACTCTTGGCTTTTACAGCACAACTGTGCCCTGGCTTTCCTCTTACCTGCCTCTCTGGTCATTCCTTCTCAACTCTGAGGACATTTTTCCCTCTGTACATTCCTTACATGGCAGAGTTATATCTCAGGGCTCTGTTCTAAGCCCTCTTCTCTTACAGTATTCACTGTCTCTGGACGATCTCATGACATAGGTTACCATTTATATACAGATGATTACCAAATCTCTACCTCCATGTCCTTTCTCCTGAATTTCAGGCCCATATAACCAAATGCCTTCCGGAAATTTCCATTTTCATTCCTTTAAACACCTATAACTCAACATGTCCAGAGCAGTATTTCATCTTTTTGATTTCTAAAGCTGTTCCTCCTATCTTTCACCACCATCCCAACTACAGCCTATCAGTCACTGAGTTCTGTCAATTCTACCTTCTAAATATATTTCAAATTCATCTACAGTTCTCCATTCCTACTGATGTCCCCCTTATGCAGGCCACCATCATCTTTTGACCTAAGTCATGGAAAAATCCTCAGAAAGGATCTGGCCTCAGATCTTGCCTGCTTCAGTCCATTCTTCACATTACAGTCAGTCATATTGGCTAAAGCTCAGATCTAATCATGGTATTACTTCCCAGCTTAGAGAATTTCAGTGGCTTCCTTAAGAAAATCCAAACTTCTGACTTCTCCCCTTGCACCCTGTGCTTTAGCAATACTGAAATGTCTTCATTTTCCCCAGACATACTATGCTGTCTCTCAATTCTAGACCTTCATGCATGTTGTTCACTATAACTAAATTACTATACTCATCTACCCCCTCACTCTCCAGCCCCCTTCTATCTGTGTCTGCCTACCTTCTACCCATTTTTTTTACCTTTAAAATTTAGAAGTTACTTCATTCAGGAAGCTTTCTCTGGCTCCCAAGTATGGATTAGGTGTCTCTGCTATGTCTTCTGATTGTAGCTTCATCACACTAAATTTTAATTACTCTGTTGAGTTGTCTGTACCTCCCACTAGACTAAAAGCTCCATGAGCACAGGGAGTATGTTGTTGTTTCTTTTGTTGTTATTATGATATAAACAGAGTAGCTAACTGATAAATATTTTATATTAATGTTCATCCATTTTTCTACTGAGGTGTTCATCTTTTCTCATTGAATTATGAAAGCTTTTTATATACTGAGGATTTCAATTTTATGTCATTTTGTTATAAGTATTATCCTACCAAGGAAACTACTCTTCTCATTTCCCCTCAAAAATATGCCTTTCACTAACTCTTTTCCTCTACATGTGTTGTTCTCTCTGTTAAAAGTATAGTTACTTCCTATGCATCTTTTAATACCCACTCAAATGGCATTTCCTGCATGAGGCTTACTTGATTTCTTGGGGAAAAATCATTCACTTCTGTTTGTGTACTCCCATAACACCTTGTACACACATCAACTTCAAGACCACAGTGTTTTTATTTCTAGAGAAATTATTTTTTGCATAACTTTTCTCTTCCATTGGACTGTAAACTCCCTTAAACCAAGGGTTTTCTTATTCATTTTTTGTACTTCTTATGTCCATCACTATGCCTGTAATATAGTACTTTAAAAATATTTTGTGAATGCATTAGTTTGAGGGTACAATTGAATAATGTTTAATAATAAAAATATAAAGACAAAATATTTTCTGTGAATAATCGTAAATCCAGAACTTTAGGAAAGTCCTGCCTGAATACTAACATCTCAGTTAACAGAAGTCTTGACACTGTAAACTGGAAAGTCATAGTTGGCAACTAGGAATAAGTCAAGGAAAGATCTCAGTACACACACTGCCTGTAATTGTGTGTGAAGCATTCGGATAAAAGAAAAAAAGTGTCATATATCAATTAAGGACCATACTTATGGTTTGTGTTCCCCAGAAGCTCATGTGTTGGATACTTAATCCCCAAATTCATATGTTAGCGGTACTGGAGGTGGGGCCTTTGGGAGGTAATTAGGATTAGATGAGGTCATAAGGATGGGGCCCCCATGATGGCATTAGTGGCTTTATAACAAGAGGAAAAGAGCCTAAACTAGCACACTTGCTCTCGCCCTCTCACCATGTGATGGCCTCTGCCATGTTATGATGAAGTAAGAAGGCTCTCATCTTCAGATGCCAAATGCCACCATCTTAATATTGGACTTTCCAACCTTCAGAACTGTAAGAAATAAATTTATATTCTTTATAAATTATCCAGACTGAGATATTCTGTTTTAGCAACAGAAATTAGACTAGGACAGACCATAATTCAGAAACTGATAATAATCCATGTACATTAACTGTAAACTCAGGGTGTAGGTTAAGCTAAGAGAATCCACATAACCAATAGCTTTAGCTGTAGACCTCTAATCGCTTCTAGAGCTTACTGCTTTTAACCTCTGCAGTTCTAACAGAAGGGGGGGAAATTATTGACAAATATTTATCCTTGATAAGCAAATTGTCCAGAGGCAAAAACTTGATATTTAAATTTTTCTTCTAACTACTTTTAAAAGCACTTCCCAATTGCCTTTTGTTATGAAACTGTTTTTGCATTTGTTTTAAGTTCTTTTTTGAATTACATCTAGCTTCTTATGCTTCTAATTAGAGTTTATCTTTCAAAAACTGCCACTTCCTAGAAAGTAGAATAATGGTTAAAAGAGGGAAGGGGGACAAGGATGGAGGTGGGGGAGTGGTGGATTAACGGGTTCAAAGATACAGTTAGATAGGAAGAGAAAGTTCTGGTGTTCTAGGGTGACTGGAGCTAATAATATACTGTGTATTTCTATATAGCTAGAAAAGAAGATCTTGACTGTAATCATCACAAAGAAGACATAAATGTTCAGGAGATGAATATGCTGTCTATCTTAAGTGAATCATTGTGCAGTGTATGCATATATTTAAACAACACATTGTTCCCCACAAACACATACAACTAAATTCTAAAATAAAAATTATTCAATCCATAGAAGAAAAACCCTGCCACTTCTAATGGCTTTAGAAACTTTTTACTTAAGTAAATCTTTTTTTAAAAGTTTATTTTTTTTTTGCACTAAGGTAATTTTCTGCTTAGTTAAAAGCAATGATGTTCTTCACAGAAATAGAAAAAAAAAATCCTAACATTCATATGGAACAACAAAAGACCCCAAATAGCCAAAGCAATCTTGATTGAAAAACAAATAAAGCTGGAGGCATAACACTACCTGATTTCAAATTATACTACAAAGCTATAGTAACCAAAACAGCATGGTACTGGCATAAAAAAGACACTCAGACCAGTGGAGCAGAAAAGAGAACCCAGAAATCACCCCTCAGGCTTAAAGCCATCTGATATTGGACAAAAGCAACAAAAACATACATTGGGGAAAAGACTACATCTTTAATAGGTGATGCTGGGAAAATTGGATATCCATATACAGAAGAATAAAACTAGATATGCACCTATCACCATATACTAAAATAACTCAAAATGGATTAAAGACTTAAGTATAAGACCTGAAGCTGTAAAACTACTAAGGGAGGGGCCGGCCCGGTGGCGCACTGCTACAGTGCGCCTCTTGGGAGCGTGGCGGCGCTCCCGCCC
>NW_007727432.1:112777-160096 GCF_000696425.1 Galeopterus variegatus
TTGTGATCCCGTTGCCGGTCCGGTCTGGTATGGGCGCAACACTGAGGGTTGCGATCCGTTGCCGGACACAAAAAAAAAAAATAAAAAAAGACCAAAAAAAAAAAAACTACTAAGGGAAAATAGAGTGGAAACACTTCAAGAATTAGGTCTGGGCACAGTCTTTGTGAACAAGAGCCTAAAAGCCCAAGCAACAAAAGAAAAAAAAAAATTGCACTACATCAAACTAAAAAGCTTCTGCACAGCAAAGGAAAAAATCAACAGAGTGAAACCACAACCTACAGAGTGGGAGAAAAATTTTGCAAAGTATACACCTATCAAGGGATTAGTATCCAGAATATACAAGGAACACAAGCAATTACACAGTGAAAAACCAAATAACTCAATTAAAAAATGGGCAAAGGAACTGAATGGACATTTTGCAAAGGAAGACATACAAATGGCCAACAGGTGCATGAAAAAATGCTCAGCATCATTAATCATCAAGGAAATACAAATTAAAACCACATTGAGGTATCACCTCACTCCAGTTAGACTGGCTATAATCAAGAACAATGAATGCTGGTGAGGATGTGGAGAGAAGGGAATGACCCTACATTGTTGGTGGGACTGTAAATTAGTACAAACACTATGGAAAATAGTATGGAGGTTTCTCAAACAACTACAGATCCATCTCCCATTTGATCCAGCAAACCCACTTCTGGGTATATACCCAGAGAAATGGAAATCATCATGTTGAAGGGATACCTGCACTCCCATGTTCATCGCAGCTCTGTTTACAATAGCCAAGACATGGAACCAACCTAAATGTTCATCAATGGATGAGTGGATAAGGAAATTGTGGTATATATACACCATGGAATACTATGCAGCCATTAAAAAAGAATGAAATTCTCCCATTTGCAGCAACATGGATTAGTTTGGAGAAAATTATGTTAAGTGAAATAAGCCAGACACAGAAATACCTGTATGTCCTCACTCATAAGTGGGCATTCAGAGAGAAGGAAAGAAACAAAGAAAAGAAAAGAAAAGAAAAGAAAGAAAGAAAGAAAGAAAGAAAGAAAGAAAGAAAGAAAGAAAGAAAGAAAGAAAGAAAGAAAGAAAGAAAGAAAGAAAGAAAGAAAGAACCACAATAATATGTTGATCTTTGAGAAGGAGAGAAAAATCTATGGTTACTAGAGATGGAAGCAAATATACAATCCCACATTGTACATTTGAAGGGAGGTTGAGCGGGGTGGGGAGAGACTGGGTAAGGGGCATAAGGAATAGTGATGATTTGCAATAATGAACATACTAATAATGCTGATTTGATCAACACGTGTTGTACACAGATGTTTTAGTCTGTTTCTCTTGCTTATAACAAAATATATGGAACTGGGTAATTTTTTAAAAAAACAAAATTTATTGCTTACAGTTTCTGAGGCTGGGAAGTCCGAAATCCAGAGTCCAGGTAACACATTTGGTGAAGGCCTTGGTGGTGGCAACAGTGACGGCAGGGTATCACATTGTAAAAATGGTGGAGCAGAGAGAGACTAACCTCTTCATTCACTTTCCTTTTAAAGTCCTCCAAACAACACCCATGACCACCATTTTTAATCCATTCACTACAGCATGGTCCTACAATCTAATCACCTCTTCAAAGCCCCATCTTTCAATTCTCATGATATAATTTCTCACCCTCAACAGTTACAGTGGGGATTAAGTTTTGGGGGTACATTCAACCCAAGGCAACAACAGGTGATGGTAGTTAACATTGTACTCTCCAAAATATGTATAATAAATGACACTTTAATTTTTAAAAAAAAGAAAAAAGAGCATGATGCAGTCCAGGAACTGGCAGGAGATCAATGGGTCTGGATCAGAGAGTGTAGGAAAGTGCTGTGTCATCCACTATAAAAATATAATACTCTATTATGACTGTTTCTCAGCAGTACATAATGTTTCTTTTTTTTTAATTTTATTGAATCAAAATTGATTATACATATTTTGGGAGTTCAACATTGAGATATGTTGATCAAATCAATATTACTTGCATATATATTGCTACAAATCATAATTATTCTTTATGCCCTTTGTCCAATCTCTCCCTATCCCCCTTTCCCTCCCCCCTCCCCCTTCTAATTACCCTAGATTTCTTCTCTCCTTCTGAAAGAATAATGGTTACTCTGTTGATTTATTGCCTAGATGATCTGTCCAGTGCTGAGAGGTGTGATCAAGTCCCCCAATATTATCATAGAGCACATGCTTCTTCTGTCACTCTGAAATGGACTTTGTGGAAAGAGACATCTAGGTGCTTTCACAGTAGCCATGGTTATTGTGGTAGCTATTGTGGGCCACCCACATGGAGGTGATGTTTTTAGCATGCTCCTTGGTGCTGGTGATGTGCCTGGTTGTGGGAAGGGGGTCCGGTCCCCAGCTCCAATCCTCAGGTTCCTGGGAAGGGCCCCGAGGTGCTGGCAGTGTGAGTGGTTGTGGGCAGCGGTCCTGTCCTGGGCTCCATACCTCATGTTTTCTGGTGGGCCCCAAGGCATTGGTGGTGTGCCTGGGCTGGAACTAATTTTTTGTCCCTTGCTTACTTCTAACACAGGGGAACTTCCTGTGAGAACCAGTACCTTACATGTGTGGTTGAGCTAAATTGCTGCTTTGCTGCTGTTTCCCTAGAGAAGGCTTTTTGTGCAGCTCAGGACATAATGGTTGACCTTATAGGTACTTCCAGCTCTCCAGAGACTTGGTGCACCTGGGTTGTGTAGAAAATCTGATCTGGGCCTGAGTTTTTTCATCAAACTGCACCCCATGCACTTCTGCATTCCCAACCAGTCTCCTCTGAGTGGTCCTGTGCTGATTGGGGGACAGATTGGCTGTCCTTGCTGTGTCCCAGTGTTCTCCCGGTGGACCCATCTCCCCCACCACCTGTGTTCCAAACACTTCCCATGGGATGGGTCATGTGCCAGTCACTTGCATTAACTCACTGGCCTGTGAATGGCTCCCCTTTTTCAGCTGTTCTGGCTCCTCACTCCTGCATGGGTCCACAAGAACCCTATTAGTGGTTTTGCTGTCCTGGGGGCCACCAAGGCCCTCTTCTCCCCTGCTGCCTCCATGTAGCTCATCTGAAGGGTACAGCTGCAGCTTCTGCCGGCTCCTGTTGCATGCGCTTAGCAGCTCCAGCATTGAAGCAGCCATGGCTCGAAATGCTCAGAGCAGTTTTTTCTTTCTCCCATCTTTCTCCCATAGGTCTCTCCTCCTCTTCCCCTGAGCTCCAGCGGCCCCAGCTTGGCTGATGTTACATTTTTATAACTATAAATTGGTTGATTTGTGGGAGAGAGTGATGCTGGGGACCGTCTATTCTGCCATCTTGACCAGAACTCATGTTTCTTTTTTTTATTGGTTATGAATATTCATGAGATACAAAGCTGATTGTCACCACTCATGCCCAAGACGTGATGGCCAGATCCATACTGGCAGCATGCACATTACCACAAATTGTGACTACAACCCATGTCCCACATGCAATTATCTCTGACCTCCCTCCTCATCCCCCTTTCCCCTGCACTTTGTATCCCTAGGTATGTTCTCTCCTTCGGCAAGTCCAACACCACTGTGGTCTTTCTTTCTTTCCTTCTTTCTCTCTTAGCTCCCAGTTATGAGTGAGGCAGTACATAATCTTTAGGTACATTAATGCAATTGCATAAATATGAATGAAATTAGAAAAGCATTATGCTTTTATGGGTACCCATATGGCAGGAAGTTTTGCTGCTCACATGAGTTAATGACACTCAACAAATCCAGCTAACCAAAATAACTTATCGCCAACCAAGTCAACCAATTGAGGTATGAGCCGAAGGTACCTGCAAAATACCCATACAGAACATATTGATTTCCAGATCACAAAGCTAAAATCCAATAAGTTCTTTCATAGCTCCCTGTTTATCCAGCTCCATCTTCAAACATGAGAATCAATGCTCAATTTATTAACTTCTCAAGATTTGCTTTTGCCAGCCACTACTTTTTTTTGGTTTTGTTCTCTTCAGAAGGGCAAATAGAAATATGAAAAATAATAAACCCTTTTTCTCACTTATTAACCCTCAGGAACAGTATTAACGTGCAATGTTTTTGGTAACAATATGCTCTCTCAGAGGCCCAGCAACATCCTACCAGTCTGCCTGCACTAGGCACTCTTTATCTCGGAAGTGCTTACTGAATTTCAATTTTTATCAGTATCTTCTGTTTCTTTAGGAGCCCCATCATCAGTTAGCTTCTGTTTATCTGAAACAACCTGCTTTATTTTGTTTCTAATTGCTGCAGCAAAGAGCCATCATGGTAGTATTTTAAATTAAGCCATAGCTCAAGCATCGATTTGTTCATTTGCACTGTTGGCCTCACACACCCTTCCCTTTCATTCAGTAGTTTAAATTTTTACTCAGTGTTTCTTAATTTATCTTTAGTACTCTAGATGGTTGGATGGTTGAAAAAACTGGGAAAAGAGGAAATGTGCTTCTTTTTTTTTTTTGAATTCCCTACAGCAACAAATCACAGATTCATAAAATCTATTGCTGAATGGTACCTTGGTGATTAGACCTTCTCCTCTCATCCAAACCCCAATTCCCCCTACTACCCCTACATTCTTGCTCTCAGCAAATGATCAATGTTATTAAAGTGCAATCCCCCTAAAATGTTCTCCCTGATCTACTCTTAACATATCCTTTTTATTTCTATAGTTATTCTTTTTCCCATCTTGCAAATCTTAAAGGAATGGTACCACTTCACTTTTTCTAGTGCTAATACATCTCTGACTCTAAATTTTATTTTTTGCAGCTTCAATTAATTGTTGATAGTGATGAAGAGGCTTAAAACTAACATTTATTAAGCACTTTCTATGTGCCCAGCACCACCTTATTTTACCCACATACCCACCATATGATATGAGCACTATTATCATCCCCATTTTACAAATGCAGAGACCACGATCTCATAAATATGTGCATTTTAGGTGATTCATAATTTATTTTTTGTATTCTCTGTACTGTTTGGATTGTTCACAATGACCTATATACAACTTTTGAAACAAAACACAATAGATACAATAAAGCTTTTTTCATGGGAGGGGAGCATCATGGTAGTTTACCTCCGGTCTTTGATTCTCTCCCCACTAGAACGACAAAATGGGCCATTCCATCTATCAATAAATATTTGGGTGCCCACCATGTGCAAGGCACTATGAGGGGAACAAAGCGATATAAGCAGAAGTTTGAGATTTACAAGCTTACTGTTTCAAAATGAGTGGTGTCCATGCCATCAAGAGTTTAGAGGAAGGGGCATTCACTGTGACCAGAATGTGCTAGAACTATAGCTGGGCCTTTAAGTGAGGCTCTCTCAGATATATGGAAAGGGACAGCAGTTCTCAGAAAAAAAGGAAGGTGTGTCTCTATCCTGATTCCCACCGTTCTTTCCTCTCCTGATTGAGAAGACAGTGGCAAAGACTAACACTGGGGTATGGGCAGAATTAAGAGGATGTTTGAGCCCTGACATTATTTTTCCCATCCCTGGATTTCCTGACAGTTTCTCAATCATGAAACTAAAGCTTGTGTTATTTCACATTAAGCAAACTTCTGACTTTCAGACTTGCTTTTAATCACCTGCTTAACACTCAACAGAGCAGAAACTTTGAAAAGACATATACAAAACTACATAAAAAGAGATATAAAATGACATCTCCTTCAATCTTGTCTCCCCAAGTAAATTGCAAGTTGTACTTAGGACGACTGCAAGCCCGGTGCTGGGCACACTAAAGACACTTGATCATTTGTAAGGTGATTGATCACTAACTTCTATACCTTTAATTGCCTTTGTCCAACAGTTCACAATAAATTACCAACTCCCACAAGAATAGGGTTTCACAAAACTAAGGCAATTTATATCCATTAAGATTTTGAGATTAAAAAAAATAATATTCTTTGAATTTAAGCTCTTTTGGGTGCCAAAATAAACTTCAAACTGTAAACAAAACCCATCAAGAAGCTGGGAACCTCACTATTCTGATTCTTTGATATATATCTTTACAAAATCTAGATCAATTTAATAGAGCAGAAAATAAAAGTTTATTCTCTTCTTTCATCAACTGTGTAAATTCCATGGTGTTAGTTGACACAGCAAATCCATCTCAGAAATCCTTAAAGTTAGAAGTTACTTCAATTCTGTCATATCCAAAGACTGAAAGGTTGCTTCACTCTTTCTTCGGTATTGATCTTCCCTCTCATTTTTCTCCTCAGAACTGGCACTCTCCTATTTTGGATCTCTCATACCTAAAGTGAGATTTGCTGGAATGTCACATCTGACAGTATCTTTCATATTAAGCAACCTCATTTTCATTACAAAGACTACAATTACAGGAAAGAACAGCTAAATCTATTCTTATAAAAGATATTTATAAAAATAAAAAGGGATACAATTAATCATTATAACAGCTATAAGCTTTATTTTTATTTTTAAGCAAGTCTAAAAGAAAGGTGACTCTAGATTTAACATATCAATTTCTTCATTGAAGAATTTTGAAGAAAAGATTGCATTGCAAAATTATAATTAATTTGGGAAAAATCATGTTTCCACATTAGCAAATAATTAAAGAACTCCATATAATGCTTTTCTAGGTTGCATAATAGAGGTAATAAGCAGAGAAATGTATAGTGAGATTTAAAAGGCTTAAGAAAGGGCCTTATTCAAAGAGGATTCATCCACACAGATTAAAATTACTCTTTTTTTAATACCCTGTGGATTTAGGTATAAAGCCTAGTGGGATCATAGCATCATGGGCCCAAGGGGAGGGTGAGGAATAAACAGCAGGACAGGATATGGGTACCCCATACATGGCTCCAACTGGCCTCATTAGCCAGTGGAGTAAATCTTCCCTGTGGGACATAGCAGCAGAAAGTCCCAAGCATGCAATACTTGAAGCCAGGAAGGGAGAAACATTGTAGCCTAAGGTAAGTGATTCACTCAGAACAAGCCTCAAGCTAGCAAACGGTGGGTCCAAGGAACAGAATTTGGTGCTTTGTGAGAGGAGACTAGCAGGGACTAGCTATAGTCAGGCAGAGCATCAGATCCTAGGGATAATATAGTTTGGATGTGGAGCAGAGACCCAGAACTAGTGAGGAATTGGACCGCCTTGAGTCAGAGGCTTAGCTCTGCTGATCAGGAGAGGTTGTGATTCAGCAGGTATACCAGATGATGTTGAATGTGCCTCTCTGAGCTTCAGTTTTCTTTGTCTATAATAAGGGGAAGATAAATGTTCTTGTTTCACGTGGTTTGGTGAGGATACTTACCCCACTGAAGGGCAGAGGCAAATAGCTATCTCTCTATTTGAGTATATGCAATTATGAAGACAGTCATATAACAGGGAAGCAAGGGATTCAGGGGAGTGAATAGAAGAGCAATACATTTTCAATGACAATCAGGCAAGATGGGAATCCTGGTATAACTAATAAGCAGTGAGACATTGGGAACTAAATTCAGGACCATTTCCATAAGATTCACAACTCCAAATTATGTACTCCTATATATATATGTCTATCTACCATTTATTGAGTGCCTACTATGTATCAGACACTGTGCTAAGCACTTTACATAAATTATCTCATGTAATCTCACCAATACCCTGTGAATTAGGTACTAGAGTTATTCCCATTTTACCAGTGAAGAAACTGAGGTTAATATAGGACAAACTAATGTAAGGGAAGAAAACAGATCCAACTAACAGAATTTCATTCATTAACATTGAAAGGTATAGGTGGAAAAAGTTTGCATGGAATACGTATTTGTTTCCCTTAAACCAAATTGATTGTGGCATGAATTATGAATTGAATCTAGCTCAAGATGATGGCACAATGGGAGAATGCAAAGTATCATAGAATTTTGTGTGACAACTGGCCATTCAAGGACAGCAGAGTATCAAGAACTGCCAAAGAATGGGTATCAAGGTTGCTGACTTGAGAGGGGCAGCCTAGGTGGCCAGAAGGCCAGACTAGGAGGGAGATCCTGATCTGAGCATTGTGCTCCAGGAAGAGTTCTTGTTTTCCTTACAGATAACACAAGGATAGGGCAGCATGAGAACATTTAAAAAGGAAGCAGATTTGGATTTAGTGTATGCCAGGCTCTTTACTAACTTTACATATATTATCCCAAGTCAATTGTCCCAGCAATGAAAGGTATTGTTATTCCTGTTCTACTAAAGAAAACAATGAAGATTAGAGAGAGTAATCCCTATTTCAATGTTACAGAGCTGGAAAATGCTAGAGCCAGGACTCAAACACTGGTCTCCATAACTTCCCTCCCAATGTTTCCACAGGAATTGATGCTAAAAAAGTGAACAACAACAACAAAAAAAAATAGTTTAGAAGCACTAACACTGAATTCAAGCCATTGCAAGGCTGTCGTACTGAAGTGGTATGAAGGCAGTATGGAATCGGAAGCTCATGCCCAAAGAATAATAATAATAGTAGTAGTAACAGGCATGGTAATAGCATTAACATATATTGAACACTCACTGTGTTCTAGGCATCATTCCAAGTATTTTTTTTTTCCTTTTTGTCTTTTTTCGTGACCGGCAATGGATCGCAACCCTCAGTGTTGCCCCCGTACCGGACTGGGACCGGCAACGGGATCGCAACCCTCGGTGTCGCGCCCGCACCTCGCTCAGCCAGTGAGCGGGAACCAGTCTGTATGTGGGATCCGAACCCTCGGCGGGAGCACCGCCACGCTCCCAAGCGGCACACTGTAGCAGTGCGCCACCGGGCCGGCCCCATTCAAAGTATTTTACAGGTTTAACTCATTCACTTTTCACAATGATTCTATGAGATAGATAGATAGATAGATATTGTCCCCATTTTACAGTTTAATAAACAGACACAGAAAGGTTAAATATTTTACCCAAGTGTCAGAGATAGTACAAAAAACTGGAATTCAAGATATGGGTCAAGAACACTCTCAAAAAAATAATCTTAACTATACAATTGTAAATTATACTGATGTAGCAGAAAAAATAGAAATGAAAGCTAAATAAGCCAGAATAGCTGTCCAGAGTGATGGATGACATAAGGAAATTAGACTCCTTTAAATCCTACTATATTTTTGTCTTCCCTGTCAAAAAGAATTACTTTCAGGCTGAAAAAGGTAAAAACAACCATTACTGAGAAGTAACTGAACCCAAGATGGTTAAAGAGATTGTTTTACAAACAGCAACAACAACAACAAAAACTTAGTGTTCTAGTGTTTTAAATGGCTTTTGGTCTTCTGGGATGTAGAAATTAAATCCAGGAACATATGCAATTGGTGAACCTGTATCTTTGAGTAGTCATGGAGAGTTCATGAAGTCCTGGAAGACTGCTGGAGATACACACCTTGTCTACTTTTTTATGAAGAGAAAAAAGGTAAATGCCACAGTTAAACATAGGCAAAGTGCTTCTGTTCTACTCCTGCCCCTTTATGATTCATTCTTCTTACACTGCAAGTAGACTCTCTGAGTCATGTAAATCAGACCACAAAACCCTACTGCTTCCTAAACCCAGATCACATTTAGAATAAAGTCTACCCTCTTTACCATTGCCGCTATGACCTTACCTGCCTTCCTTTTAAACTCCATTACTTATTATTGTCCTCACTGTTCACTGTGTTCCAGTCACATTGACCTTTCTGTTCCTTGAACACTCCAAGATTGTTCCTGCTTCCGGGGCCCTTGCATAACTGTTATCTTTGCCTGAATATTTGCCTACGTATTTGCAGACTAAATCCTCATCAATCACATCTCAGCTAAAATGCCACTCTCTAACAGAGGCCTTCTCTGACCTACCTAGTGTTACTACCCTTCCTCAACCCCAGTCACTTTCTATCCCATTTTCTTATTTTATTTTCTTCAGATTATTCATCATTATCTGAAATTATCATACTGTGTGTTTGTTTGTTGTCTGGCTCCCTCAATAGTATATAAGCTCCATGTAAGCAAAGACCTTGACTGTTTTAACTCCAGTGCTTAGAATAGCTCCTGACACATAGCAGGAACTAAATAACTATTTGTTGGATGAATGATTGAATATTTGGGTCTTGATAAAGGTTTTAGAATAGATTGTTAAAAGAACTGTTCAGGTGCACCCAAAAATGTAAAAAGTGGTTCCATAAAACTAACTTCACTTTCTCTGATATGATCTTGGAAATCAAAGATATGTAGTGTGCAGAGTATACACTTGTATATATGTAGGCATTTGACAAGGTCTTTCATGACACTCATTCATTCAAGATAGACAGTAATTGGCCAGAAACTATTTAAATAGATAGATTTTTTTTGATGGATTGAATGACCACAGCCAAAGTATTTTGATGCCCTCCTAGAGGAGGAGGCCCTTAATTCTATGGATCATACACATCTTTAAAAATATGATGAAAGGGGCCAAGCCCGTGGCGCACTCGGGAGAGTGCGGCGCTGAGAGAGCAGCAGCGCTCCCGCCGCGGGTTCGGATCCTATATAGGGATGGCCAGTGTGCTCACTGGTTGAGCGCGGTGCAGCCGGTCTCAAAAAGGACCAAAAAAAAAATGATGAAAGCTATAGAACTTTTTGCCAGAAAAAATTACATTCAAGCACATATTTTGCATAAAATTCATCAAGCTCCTATTAGTTCATGGATCTCAGGTTAAGAGCCATTATACTAGAACAGTTCCAGTGGAAAGTTTTTTGTTGTTTCCTGTCTATTGATTTTATCAATTATTTAGATGAAGAAAGAGAACAATGACCTGTCACGCTTGGAGATAGCAGGAGATAGGAGGGATACAAGATATATTAGAAATCATAACTAAAATTCTAAAAAGAACATGTAAGGCTGGTTGTAATGGATAGTATCTAATTGGAGATTTAAATTAAAGTTTTAATCAATAATAAGTTGATATGAGATAACAGTGTGATGTGGCCACCAAAAGCAGCAAATTTTGTTTTCAGCTGCATTAATAGAACAAGGCAGCTAATAATATAGACTACTCTGTGCTAATTGCAGCATACTGTGAGTACACACAGCATTCTAGGTGCTACCCTTTAAGAAGCATATGGACAAATATATTTAGAGGCACTTGACAGGGATAGTAGAGAAACATGACATCAGGTCCTGTGGCAACCATTGATTGAAATAAAAATGTTGAGCTAAGAGTAAAGAAGATTCTAGTGGAGGACAGACCCTGCCAAATGTTAGTTGGTTCCAAACATGTGAGAGGCCTTAGATGAAAAAGGTAAGTAGAATTATTCTTCATGGTTATAAGTCATAAAATAGGACCAAAGGTTATAAAAAGACATTTTAGTTTAATGTCAGGAAACACCTTAATAGTCAAAGCAGTCCAAAAATGGGCTGCCTCTAGTGCAGCAATGCTACAGAGGGGACTCAAGCACCAGACAGAATGTTAGAAACTAGATAACTGTTATAGTTCCTTCCTACACCAAGAGCCTCTGAGTCTAGGAACCAAGCAAATTAGGTGATTGCAATGAAAATTTCTCCAAAGTTTGAGTATGCAAACTCCATACTCAAACTATTCAGGAGCTACTGAGAATCTGACAGTCACTCTAGTTTAATATAAATATGCAAACTAATTCTCCTCAAGCCTATTAATCTCCTTAGCTTCTTGAGAATTTTTTACCCAAGTGCAATATATTGGAAATGACGTTTTCACTTAACCATTAAAAATGTCCATATATCTTCATAGCACAAACAAAAGAATTGCATATGGTAACACTGGAAACAAAGCAAAGAAAAACAATATCTAGTTTTTTTCCAAAAAGCAGGCTGCTGACAGTTTGATAGATTTGGGAAGAGGGGAAGTGTAGAGATGAATTCAATCCTACCACAACTGCAACAATTTTTCACAGGTAAAGTTCTGATTGCAAATTGCAAAAATGCTTCATGCCTATGACAGGATCATCTAAATATGTCACCTACCAACGGCAAGCAGATTCACTCAATTTTGGACACTGCAGTGGTCTGATACATCTACTACCATGAGGACAGAACTTGAATAAAATTGCTTTCTAAATGTCATACATTTAATAAGCAAGGACATCAAACCACACAAAACATTCACAGTTTCTGTAAACACAGTGAATCTCGAGAGGGAGAAAAGGAAGAAAGGATTAGTCAGGAAGCAAATGGAAGAAAATAAGGAAGGAAAAAGAGGAAGGACAGTATAAAACGGACGTACATTGATTATCTACTAGTTCTGTGCTCTGTGATTTCACATATATTATTAACTCTTCCCCACAAACATGAAGCAGAAATAATCATCCTCATTTTTAAAGACAAAGTCGCATAATTAAGGTACTTGAGTAACTTGCCCAAGGTCAACAGTTAAGAAATGATTGAACATGGATCTGTCTGACTCCGAAGACCGTGATCTTCCCACTCTAGCACATTGCCCCCTACAATAGGTGAGGAGCTTAGGAATATGTAGAAGGTCTGATATTTAGTAGTCTTCACTGACTTTCAACCATCTTCAGCATACAAAGCCCTTGCCCCTGCTTCCTTCTCCAGACTCTCCTTTCATTACCCCAGCCCTCAAACTCTATTGGCCAGCCAGACCGAAAACCCTGTGAGTCCCCAGAATGCACCAGGTTATCTCAGCCTCCTTGCCTTTGTGCATTCTTTCTGATTTCTTCCTTCACTTACTGCCCCAGCCCCTACTTTTCCTTCAAGATTAACTCAAGCCTAAATTATCCAGAAAGCCTTTTTTGTCCATCTCAGATAAGTAACTGCCTTGCCTCTGCTATTCTTTAGTACCTCAAGTATACTTTGATCACGTCCTCCACTAAACTGTATTGTTTGCTTATATCTCTCCCCACTAAACTGAAACCTCTCCAAAGGAAGAACTGGGACTCATTTTCACATTGTATACATAACATCTAGAATAGTGCCTAAAGTTTAATAAGTACTGATAAATGTTGAAAGACTAGATGAATGAATGATCAAATAGCAACAGTAATGACAATAAAATGGACAAATGATGTAGGCAGGTCCAGTTTAGTAATAGGTAGACAGATTGCATGTGATTCTAAGTAAAGTTTAGTAAAAGGTAGACAGACATGTTGTTGTGTTGATCAGAGATAAACAACTGCACAATAAATCAAGGAAAGCTCCATTCAAGCAGGGCTCTTCATTTTCCCCTTGTTAAAAGAAAATCTCCAACCTCCCACCAGACTTGGATCTCTCCGAGTTGTCCTTCTCCCTCACTGCCAAGGCTGACGCACCTAATAAGAAGTGGTCCACTCTCTTAAATGTCCACATCCACATCTTCTAGGCTCTGAGCAATTCAGAAGCAGAGATCCTGACAGTTTCAGCCTTGGTCCATCTCTCCATTGAGAGAGTCAGATGTAACTTTCAGTTTTCAGCAATGAGCAGATGTTTGTTTGCTTTCCCTGATGTTTAATATAGGCCCTTTGCTCCATGGCAGCCATCGGATTGCCTTGTCTTGCTTCCAACTGTTCTCCTAGCTTCTCTTGCCTCTTGATCCAGAGACAAAAACAGAAAGGAACAAAGAAATAAGCCACATATATCATTTTTCAATTTTCTTATGTGAAAACTCTGTGACTGCCTCATTTCAATCAGAAGGAAATTAGTTCTTTGCCCTTTGAAGTGAGCTGAGTCACTCATAATTTGAAGACAATGCAGCTGCGGAGAGACAGAGTAGTACCTAGAAATGAATGCATGTAAGATGACCTGGGCTCTTTCTAGTCTTAACTGTCCACCAGCCAACTATGTGACCTTGGGCAAGCCACTTAACCTGACCAGGCTTTGGTTTCTTCATCTGTAAAACTAGGAGATTGGGTTATATGATCCCTAAAGTCCTTTTTTGCACTTAAAATGTGTCTTGGACACACAAGCATGGATATAAAGTGGTTTCACCATAGTACAAAACCCTACGTTTTAAAGAATTACTGACTCACTCTAGGTACAAATCTGTAAGACTATTATTCTTCTATCCCTCTGTTTTTCTGGTTAAATGCATGTTTAAAACACGTGATTCAAATTCAAATATGATATTCTCAGCCTGCAGAAAAGACACTGTTAGAGCCTATAGCCATGCTACTCTGGTCTAAATGCCCCAGACTGGCATCTGAAAACTCTGATTTCCTCTGTACATGTTGTTGTATTGATCCCATGGGACAGTCCACATCCAACATTCACCTGACTTCATGCCCACCTCCTAACTCACCTGGCTGGAATTTTTGTTACCAACATTGGGAAACTATGCATTATGGAGAGAGGGTGGGAAAGTGGAACTAGGGGTTTTTATAAGCTGTGATGTTCACAGTCTAAAAGAATTGATGAATTACAGGTTGCAGGAGGCAATGAGTCATAGTGAAGAATTCGTAGTTTCCAGGGATATTATAGAGAACAGTGGACCAAAAACTAGATAGACATGGAAATAAAAACCTGGAAGGCAGGGGCCGGCCTGTGGCTCACTTGGGAGAGTGTGGTGCTGATAACACCAAGGTCACAGGTTCAGATCCCTATATAGGGATGGCCGGTTAGCTCACTTGGGAGAGCGTGGTGCTGACAACACCATGTCAAGGGTTAAGATCCCCTTACCAGTCATCTTTAAAAAAAAAAAAAAAAAAAAAAACCTGGAAGGCATACATACCAATGGTTAGAGAAAGAAAATGGATAGTCAAAGTCTGAGGAAACAGAAAAGAACCTGAAGCCGTCAGATTCCAAATGACAAGATGGCTCATAAAGCTCTGGGCTAGTGGTTAGGGCCTAAGAGATATTCCAGAATCAAAAGCCCAGGACAAGGCAGACAGGAGAATGGAGTGAATATTTGACCATCAAAGATATCTTGATTCTTATCTAAGCAGACAGTTGGCTGCTAGGAAAAGAATCATTCAAGAGCACACACAGACAAGAAGATACATGAGGCCCTATGACTAGTCTGGAGTAAAAGTCACTGGCAGTTAAAGGCAGAGGTTGAGTATCCAGTTGCTCATGGAAGGATGTGACACCATGGTGTCAGAAGCCAGTTTCACGTGATACAGGGATCCCAGAAAAATATATATATATATAACCGTAGCTCCTATCTAACCTTCAAGGAGTGATCTCATTAAGAAGCAGAAAAGTAGGTAGATATGTCTCAAAAACCTTGCGAAGGCCAGCTTCCCTTGAGCGCCTACTCATTTTTCATGAGGAAAATTCACCCTGGTCATTGCTTACTGAAGGTGAGGGGACTTGATTGTACATCAGTGAGGAGCTGGCCACGCAAGACAGGACTGAGCTAATAGGACTGAGCCTAAGAGACAGCAGCAATTCCTGGTTCAGGAAAGGTGGTCACCTGGCAAATTTTCACCCACTTCCTACTCTCAGGTTTATGGCACACATTGCTACTTAATCTCAGCACTCTTTGCCAGTGAGTCTAGGAATTTTTCTCAATATAAAGCTCTGAACAGCCACCACTAATTGATAGATCAACGTTGGCACATGAGATTTAAGTGTATTTTCCATCTATATTGCAATTAGTTGTTAGAGCAACTACAGCCCCAGATTTCTTAAGGCCTTTGGGAACTTTTTCTGTGTTGGCTTTATAGCCTCAATCCTCAATGCCTCTCTATAGTCCACAGATAACTACCTGGGGCCCTGGGATAAATGACAAAATCATCTTACTCACGTAAGCCTGCTACACAGAATCACAGTGATCAGCACTGCCTAGCCAACCATGCTTCTGCCTTGCACTTTGTGGTTAACCCCTCATGACCCGGAACGACGACCTTAAGGTAATGTAACACTCAGCCAGCACCACTGCCCTGCTGACCCAGCCACAGTGGATATAATCTTAGGTTTTAATTCTGCGGGACCATTCCACATGCCATTCATAATATTTTCCATTTTTCTAAAGTGATCCAATTTCCTGGGAAAATCATTCTTAAAAAAGTTATTACCTTCTTGGTAATGCTTCAGGTAAAATAGTTCCAGAGGCTGGTTGCAATGGCACCTTTCCAATTGAATGTATAAATCAGAAGGCTTGCCTTACTTTTAAAAAATTTCCTATCAAATAACACTCTTCCTTCAGAGAAGATTTACTTCTGGTATTCTAGCCTGATTTACAGCAATGTAAACAGAATGGAATATACCCCCTTTCTCATTTGAGGATTCCCGTACAAATGAAAACAGCTTGTTAAATACAGAAATGACAGGGCCATTTTGCATGGTTCTGCTAAAGAAAATCCATTAGTGATAAAATAGCTTTATGTTTTTTAATAAGCTTAAGGCACAGGAAACCTCTATTTTTCCTACCTTTAATTTGGATGGAAATTTAATATATGTCAGATAAATAAATAAATTTAATATATGGAAATTTAATATATGTTAAACCAAAAGTAGACAAGCCCTCAGAAAGACATCGTATAATTGTTTTTTAAATCTAGGAGAGTAAATATTATGAATTTCAGTATTTGAAAACTAGTTTTAAAGGGAAGTGATTTTTATTAAGAAGTATTTGCATTTATAAATGTATGTAGTTCACTTTATGAGGAAAATCTTTTGTTTCAAAGAATCAGAGTTACTGCTTCATTTTGATATTTTGCTTTTAAACTAAACCCTATTGCTTCACAAATAGATTCTGAGAGCTACAGAACTCTCTTCAAAAATCAATATGGTTCTTACAAATTTAATGCAGTAGTACCCTGAGTATAAATCAGATATTTACTAAACAATTATAGCAAATATTAACTGAAGCCTACTCAATTCTATAAGAACTGTGGAGAGCTGTGAGATATATATATATATATATATTTTTTTTTTTTTTAATTTCTGGAGTAACTGTAACAATGATTTAAAAATATCACTTCACAATCAGGAACTTATATATTTTAAAAATGGAAATTAGTTGGAAGACTAGATTATTTAACATACAAATATTTGGAATTCATCGGGTATATTGCTATTATAATAATACCGAAATAATTAAATTTAAAGGTAACACAACTTAGGCCCTTCAAAGTTAAATGCCTGAATTAAGCTTTCTATTCTAGAAATAAAATGGGGCTATGGTTTTCCAGATTCAGATGTCTAGTAACCTCAGCTATTCAAAGCAACCAAGAACCCAAAAATAAGGGAAATCACGAAAACAGCTAAGAGTTAAAGGTGCATAGTTTACAGGTCTTATGTTTATGGTTATTTCACTGACCAGAAAAAAAGGAGCTGAATTTCACACAAACTGCCCTACCCTTCTCTCTTAGGAAGAAGGAATATCTGATGGATTAGCCTGGATAGCAAAATCCAGTCCCATTAGCAGCAAACTGAGAAGAGTAGGAAGAAAAGGGGAGAGATCAGAGAAAAACAATGGGAAAGAGAGAAAAGTGGAGGCAAAAGAGGACCAATATTGTAGAATACAAGAAGAGTGGCAAGCAGCAGACCCAGTGACATCTATCAGAGATGGCAGAGCACAAGGAAGGAGACAAGAAGTACCTACTAGTTAGTGTTCTGGGAGCTCATAGCCAAAGGGGACACTAAGCCCTCACTAACTAGTGAGAGAATCACTGAGCTGGAGTCATGTTCATACTGTGTTCCAAACCTTAATAGTTTCCAAAGGTTTATTATATTATAACACAGAAAAAGAATTGACATTTATAAAAACCCTAAACCAATCATATTTAAGAAAACTCTTTACAAAGGCATCGAAGCTTACAGTATATTTTAGTATGATTTCCACCACAATCTTTTTTTTTTTTTAAACACTTGAGGGATAAAGCTTCAGTTCTCTGAGAAAAAAAAAAAAAAAATCGCAAATGCAAGACACTTAATACCCACAGCATGTAAGACAACTGAATGATCATTCTACATAGAAAATCCCCAAATTGTCAAATATTCTTTGAAGTAATGCTAATGCGTGAATATGAATGGAGCTTTGGGGAATTACTGACAGACACATTAGAGACAGTACACCACAGGACTTAAGCACTAGGTTCTGGAGCCAGACAGTCTAGGGTCAAATCCTGTCTCTGCCACTTACTGATCTCTTCTTTGGTGACCTCATACTAAGTAACAGCCTAGGTAAATTTCTTAAATGCTCTGTATCTCAGTTTGCTCATCTGTAAAATGTAGATAACAAATGTTGCCTACCTCACAGAGTGACTGAAGAAATTAAATGAGGTAAAACAGATAAAGAATTAGCACAGTGCCCAGGATATAGTAAACACTCAATATATGTTAGCAATTATTATCATTATACATGATATATTTTGGATGTGTCAAATAATCTCTCTGCTTTTAGTCTCTCCTATTCTAATCCCTGCCACACACTGCCATTATACCAATTTTTGTAAAACTAACCTGTTATAAAAAGTTTGACAACTCCCTATCGTGTAGCAGCCAAATCCATATTTCTTATCTTGCAATTAAAGGTGGTGAAGGTCCTCCCACAACCTGGAAACTTTCTTTCATAATTAATATTAATTATGTATTAGTATTATCAACCCCATTTTACAGACAAGGAAACTGAGGCTCATTCAGTTAAGAAAAATATTGCCTTGTGGAACAGTTTTATAGCTCAGCAACCTGTAATAAACCTTGAAGTTTAAAGGTAGACAGTAACTTTATTTTGGTCTCCAGATAATACTCCCCCATCTCAGTTCACTATAACTTCAAGCCATGGAGATGAATCTGAAAAAAGGTCTAAAGACCCAAACGATTCTGTATTTTCCATTATCTATATTCTTGGTGGGAGGTGGGAAAAACTTTTCAAACCCTTCATAAATAACCTCATTCTTCTAAAATTATTTACTAAGATAAAGGAGGATGAAAGTAATTCAAGGTAAAGAAGGTACATGAAGAAGAGAGGATCACGAAAATCAACTACAATATATACTGAGAAGTTAAAATTTAAAAAAAGAAAAAAAGAAGAGAGGAAATGGAAGGGAGACCAAACAAAAAGGAAAAAAAGGAAGGAGAAAGGGATGGACAAAAGATGCCTCATTCATTGTCTGGTACACTTTTTCTTTTGTTTTTTCCAAGAAGAAATAGGCAAAATGTCTACAAATATGCACCCATAATAACATCTTTCACAAGAGGGCACTGGTACACAGGATGATGAGACAAATACGTGTGAATGTGCCTCAGAGCAGCAGAAAGAAGGTAATCTCACTGTTTGGCACTTGCTACAGAGCCATTTTCTTTATGTTTCACACTTTACTATCCAAAGTGCCCTCTGGGGCATTTGGAGAGTAAAAAGCTTCATCCGTCATTACATCGAGATGAACACGAGGCCCTTTTAGCTCCAAATAGAAAATGAAACAAAAAGCATAAATACTGCAATACTAAAGAAAGCCAGGCACTGTAAACTATTATGTGAAATGGCTGATATTTTGAAACAGTTTCATTGCTAGATCTATTTAAGGGCCTTTCTGAGCATTTTAACACAACTCAATTCAATAAGCCTGTAAAATAATAATAGTGGTTGTTCTCTTAACGCTGCTCATTCTCCAGACTGGAAAGCCATGGAGGGGCCATCAATCTAAGTTGGAAGTCAACTTTGACGGGAAATGAACAACACACCTAAATGGGAAATCCTCAAAAATGCAATTCTCCCTGTGAAACTGCAAATGATCCTAATAGAAAGGATAAAATGGGGGGTGTCTAAATAAACCAATGTCATCACACCAGTAGCTTTATGATGAATTATTTTAGAAGAACATTTTTTAAAATGGAAAGAAAGGAGAGGCTATACAGAACATTTATGAAATTAAAACTTAAATACCATTCTACAAAATATTTCCCACATGAGTATTGTCTGATTGCAGAACTTTAGTCAGTAATGTGCACCCAGGGATTCACTAGGTAAAGCAAAGGGTGCTGTTTGTCTCATCTGTAACAAAATAGTAAAGAACAGTGAATACAGCACTTTCATGTGCATTATTTAATTTGATCTGCATGAGAACCCTTAAGAAAGAAATTATTTATTTTTTTTATTTTATAGAAGAGAAAATGAAAGGTCAGAGAAAATAATTGACCAGAGTCATACTGCTAATAGATGGTGGCTCAGGGACTAGAAGCCAGGGCTTCTTGCTCTGAAAGCTGGTGCTTGTTGCTCTTTGCTGCCTCCTTTTAAAATGAATATATTGACATGCAGTTAAGAAAAGAGAGCTCAATTTTATTTATGTTTGTGTTTCATAAAAATTGACATATTTAAAATATACAACTATTAGAATTCTGTTAATTCTAATATATTGCAAGCTGTGACTATACTTTAGTTTTGTATTATTTCTACTTTGGCAACAATTTCAAGGAATTGTTGATTATTTTCCATCAGTATGATAGTATAATTTTCTGAATAATTGATTTATTGGAGGTTTTATTTTATTTATTTATTTATTTATTTTGTCTTTTTTCCGTGTCCGGCAACGTATCGCAACCCTCAGTGTTGCCCCCATACTGGACCGGGGACCGGCAACGGGATTGCAACCCTCGGTGTTGCTCCCACGCCTCGCTCAGCCAATGAGCAGGAACCGGTCTGTATGTGGGATCCAAACCCTATCCAGTGCGCCACCGGGCCGGCCCTTTATTGGAGGTTTTAATTCATCACTTTTAGCCTAGATTGGAAGAGTTCTTTTTAAAAATAATTTTTTATTTAAATTGTTTTCTTTCCATTTATAAAAGTTGTATTATTATTGTAGAAAATTTAAAAAAGAGAGAAATTTAGTGCTTTTTAAAATATATTTTTAGTCATGCCTGAGTAATTATATTCATATTTTGGTTTTATAAAATTTTGATCATATATTATTTTATAGCCATAAAGTAAATTTTTTAAATTTATATTTTTATTTATCATTATACAGTGTAGTTGATTTTCGTGGCCCTTTACCAATTCTTCCCTTTCCTCCCTCCCTCTCCCCCTTTCCTACCCCCATCAACATTATATCTGTTCTCTTCTCTTAACAAGTTCAAGGAATTATTGTGATTGTTGAGTCTCTTTTTTTCTATTTATTTGTTTGTTTGTTTATTTAATTTTATTAGCTCCCACATATAAGTGGAACCATGCAGTATTTCTCTTTCTGTGCCTGAGTTATTTCACTTAACATAATTTTCTCTAAGTTTATCAATGTTGTTGTGAATGGCAGTATTTCATTCTTTTTTATAGCAGAGTAGTATTCCATTCTGTAAGTATATCACAGTTTCCTTATCCATTCATCTGATGATGGACATTTGGGCTGGTTCCAACTCTTGCCTATTGTAAATAATGCCGCAGTAAACATGGGAGTACAAGTATCCCTTAGATATGATGATTTCCATTCCTTTGGGTATATACCCAGCAGGTATATACCCAGATCATATGGCAGTTCTACCTGTAGTTGTTTGAGGAACCTCCATACCATTTTCCATAATGGCTGCACAATTACACAGTCCCACCAACAGTGTAGGAGGGTTCCCCTTTCTCCACATCCTCACTAACATTTGTTATTCTCAGTGTTTTGGATATTATTTTTTGTTAATAATATATTATGATTATTATCCACATTGTATAAAATATTCCCGAAAAACACGGCTTTTTATGGTTGCAAGTTATTCATCAAATAATGTACTCTATTTTACCAAATCTTGATTGTTGGAAGATGGATTTTTCCAGTGTTTTACCATTTCAAATTATGGTACTTTAAACATGCCTGTGTATAAATATTCACATAAGAAAGGGAACTTAAAGCAGTTGGAATTGCTGAATCCCCCCAAAGAGAGCAATTTTACTTTAAAGTTGGGTAAACAAAAATGCATTATTTTAGGTTGTCTAACTATTGCAAACGTCTGTGCTCCTATCTGTGCCCCTTGGCATTTCTTGGCATTTCTGGGTTGCAATCTTCTTCAGTTCCAAATCTAAGATGTGTGAGGCAAAAAAAAAAAACACTAAAACACTCAGGGAACTTACCACCATGTCATCATGTTGTTTCTTGGGTCTAAGCAGTCTTCCTTCTTCTGTCTACTGCTCAGAGACTTATGTTTGTTTTGTATATAATTTCTACAGCCTTCTGTTGTTCTTAGCAGGAGGAACAGGGGGGAAGAAAATATGTCGATTTCATTGTCCCCGGAGCAGAGGTCTCAGAACTGACTTTTAAAAACAAATAGGTTGAGGCTGGCTAGTTAGCTCAGTGATGCTGATAACACCAAGGTCAGGGGTTCAGAAACCTGTACTGGCCAGCCATCAAAAAAAAAAAAAATTGGTTGAATTAACCTAAATTATAGATTATCAAAAAAAAATCACTAATTGTTAAATTTTCATTGGTTGCTCTTGAGATAACGAGTGAAGGAAATGTACTACTAAAAAGCAATGCTACAGGAATAGTCCCAAAGGTACAGAAAGAGATATGTTCAAGATGCTCATGCACACATTGTTGTAAACTTCCACAACTGGAAATAATATAAATAAATGTCCATCAGTAGAAGATTGACTAAATAGATTATGCGCATCCCTCATTGATATTTTGCCAACATGCACAAACACAGTTACACTGGTTAGTAAAATTTGAAATAATTCCAGAACAGCTTGTTAATAGTTTTTGCCTTGATTCTCTGCACCAAGTGCACCCCTCCAGCACTTTGCCCATATTGGTACTTTCCCCAGGATACCTTTTTTTTTAATTGAAAGAAAATTGATTATACATGTTTGTGGAGTACAGAGTTGAATATCAATACCTGTGTACAACGTGTGATGATCAAATCAGGATAAATAGCATGTTCATCATTACAAAACAATCATTCCTTGTGCCTATTAACCAATTTCTCGCTACCCCTGCTCCCTCTCTTCCTTTCCCCCTCTAGTAACCACAATAGTGTTCTCTTCTTCTGAAAATTCAATGTATTATTGTAATTGTTGTTTCTTTTTTCTTTCCTTTATATTTATTTTTTAGCTCCACTTATGAGTAAGGACATGCTATTTCTCTTTCTGTACCTGGCTTGAGTCACTTAACATAATTTTATCCAAGCTCATGCATGCTGCTATGAATGGCAGAATTTCATTCTTTTTTATGGCTGAGTAGTATTCCATTTTGTATATATACCATATTTTCCTTACCTAGTTGTCTGTCCATGGACATTTAGATTGATGACATATCTTGGCTATTGTAAATAGAGCTGCAATAAACACGGAAATGCAGATATCCCTTCAACATGATAATTTCTGTTCCTTTGAGTATATACCCAGTAGGGGGATTGCTAGATTGTGTGGTAGTTCTATCTGCAGTTGTTTGAGGAACCTCTGTACTCTTTTCCATAAAGGCTGTACTAATTTACAGTCCCACCATCAGTTCATAAGGTTCCCCTTTCTCTGCATCCTCATATGCATTTGTTATTCTTTGTCTTTTTGATAATAATCAGTCTAACTGAGGCAAGCTGGTATGTCAATGTGGTTTTGATTAGCAATTCCCTGATAATTAGTGATATTGAGCATTTTTTTTATATACTTGTTGGCCATTTGTATGTCTTTTTTAAAGAAATGTCTATTTAGCTCCTTTGCCAATTTTTAGTCAGATTTTTTTTTTACTATTAAGTAGTTTGAGTTACTTGTATATTCCTGATATTAATCTCTTGTCAAATGAAAGTTTGCAAATATTTTCTACCACCCTGCAGGCTGTCTTTTCACTCCATTGATTGTTTTACTTCTACATAAGCTTTTTTGTCTGATATAATCCCATTCGTTTATGTTTTCTTTTGTTGCCTGTGCTTTTCAAGTCTTATTCACAAAGTCTTTGCTCAACCGTACATCCTGAAGTGTTTCCCATATGTTTCCTTCTAGGAGTTTTATAGTTTCAGGCCTTATATTTAAGTCTTTAATCCACTTTGAGTTGATTTTTGTATATGGTGAGATGTATGGGCCTAGATTCATTCTTATACACATGAGTATCCAATTTTTCCAGCACCGTTTGCTGAAGAGGCTGTCCTTTCCCCAGCATATGTTCTTGGTGCCTTTGTTGAAGATCAGTTGGCTGTAAGTACACTTTGGGTTGATTTCTGGGTTTTCTATTCTGTTCCATTAATCCATGTGTCTGGTTTTATGCCAGTAACATGCTGTTTTGGTTACTATAGCTTTGTAGTATAGTTTGAAGTCAGGTAGTGTAATGCTTCTAGCCTTTTTTTTTTTTTTTTGCTCAAGATTGCTTTGGTTATTCAGGGTCTTCTGTTGTTTCATATGAATATTAAGATTGTTTTTTCTATTTCTGTGAAGAATGGCATTGGTATTTTGATGGGGACTGCATTGAATCTATAGATCACTTTGGGTAGTTTGGACATTTTTGTAACATTAATTCTTCCAATCCATGAACATGGAATCTCTTTCCATCTTTTGGAGTCCTTTTTATTTCTTTCAGCAGTGTTTTGTAGTTCTCATTGTAGAGATTTTCACCTCCTTGGTTAAATTTATTTCTAGGTATTTTATTCTTTGGTAGTTATTGTTAATAGGCTTGCATTCTTGCTTTCTTTTTCTACTAGTTCATTTTTGGTATATAAAAATGCTACTAATATTTGCATATTGATTTTTTATCCTGCAACTTTACTGAATTTGTTTATTAGCTCTAGGAGTTTTTTGGTAGAGTTTTTAGGTTTTTCTATATATAGGATCATGTCATCTGCAAACAGGGACAATTTAACTTCATCTTTTCCAATTTAGATTCCCTTTATTTCTTTCTCACCCGATTGTTCTGGTTAGTACTTCCAATACTAAGTAAATAGGAGTGGTGAGAGTGGGTAGCCTTGTCTTGTTCCTGTATACAAACAAAAACCTTTTAGCTTCTCCCCACTCAGGATGGCACTGGGTTTGTCATACATGGCTTCTTTGTGTGGAGATACTTTCCTTCTATATCTAATATGTCGATAGTCTTTATCATGAAGGGATGTTGAATTTTGTCAAATGCTTTTTTTGCATCTATTGAGATAATCATATGGTTTTGTCATTACTTTTGTTGATGTGGCATATCACACTTATTGACTTGCATATGTTGAACCACCTGTGCATCCCTGAGATAAAGCCCACTTATCATGGTGTATAATCTTTTTGATTTGCTGTTGTATTCTCTTTGCTAATATTTTGTTGAGGATTTTTGTGTCTATATTCATCAAGAATATTGGCTTGTAGTTTTCTTTTTTTCTTGTGTCTTTGTCTGATTTTGGTATCAAGGTGAGGTTTGCCTCATAGAATATTTGGGAGAATGGCCTTTGATCCAGTATTATGGAATAGTTTGAAAAGGATTGGTATTAATTCCTCTGTAAAGGTTTGGTAGAATTCAGCAGTAAAGGTATCTGGTCCTGGGCTTTTCTTTGTTGGGAGATCGCTGATTACTTCTTCAATCTTGTTGCTTGTTTTTGGTCTGTTCAGGTTTTCTATTTCTTCTTTGTTCTGTCTTCATAGTTTTTATATGTTCAGAAATTTATCCATTTCCTCCAGATCTTCAAATTTGTTGGCATATAGCTATTTATAATAGTATCTAATGATTTTTTGTGTTTCTGTTGTATTAGTTACAATGGCTCCTTTTTCATTTCTGATTTTTGTTATTTGGATCTTCTCCCTTCATTTTTTAGATGTCTAGCTAATGGTTTGTCTGTGCCTTGGGTTGAATGTCCCCCCAAAACTTAATACCCACTGTAACTGTTAAGGGTAGGAAATCATATGGTAATTGAAAGGTGGGGCCTAGAAGAAGTGATTAGATTGTAGGACCATGCCATAATGAATGGATTAATAATGGTGGTCATGGGTGCGGTTTGGAGGGCTTTAAAAAAAGAGTGAATGAAGAGGTTACTCTTTGCTCTCTCTGCTCTGACATTTCTCAATATGATACCCTGTTGTCACTGAAGTCACCACCAGAGAAAGTCTCCACCAGATGTGTTCCCTGGACTTTGGACTTGCAGCTCTGAAACTGTAAGCAATAAATTTTGTTTTCATTATAAATCACTGAGTTCCATGTATTTTGTTATAAGTAACAGAAATGAACTAATGCAGCCTGTTTTCTTTATATTCTGAAAACAACAATTTTTTGTGTCAATGTTCTTTTGAATCATTTTGGGGGCCTTTATTTCATTTAGTTCTGCTCTGATCTTAATTATTTATTTCCATCTCCTAGTTTTGGGTTTGGATTGTTTTGTTTTTCCAGTTCTTTGAGGTGTAAAATTAGGTTGTTTATTTGAAGTCTTTCTATTCTTTTGATTTAAGCACTTATAGCAATAAACTTCCCTCTTAGTACTGCTTTTGCAGTATCCCATAGGTTTTTGTGAGTTGTGCTTGTGTTTTCATTTGTTTCAATGGATTTTTTGATTTCCTGCTTTATTTCTTCTTTAACCTACGGGTTGTTCAGGAGCATGTTGTTTAATTTCCTTGTATTTGTATAGTTTCCAAAGTTTGAAAATACATTTGGTAAGATTTCAATCTTTTTAAATTTGTTAAGACTTAATTTATGGCCTAATATGTGTTCTATCCTGGAGAATGATCTGTGTGCTGATGAGAAGAATATATATTCTGTAGTTGTTGGATGTAATGTTCTGGACATATCTGTCAAGTCCATTTGGTCTAAAGTGCTGTTTGAATCCAATATTTCTCTGCTTATTTTTTGTCTAAATGATCTGTCCAATGCTGAGAGTTGCATGTTAAAATCTCCAGCTATTACCATGTTGGAATCTATCTCTCCCCTTAAATACAATAACAGTTCCTTTATATATCTAGGTGCTCTGATGTTGGGTGCCTATATATTTATGATTGTTATATCTTCTTGCTGCATTGATCCTTTTATCATTATATAATATCCTTCTTTGTCTCTTTTTATAGTTCTTGGTTTGAAATCTCTTTTATCTGATGTAAGTATGGCAACTCCTGCTTGTTTGGAGTTTCCATTTGCATGGGATCTTTTTCCATCCCTTCACTATTACTCTATGTGTGCCTTTATTGATGAATTTGAGTTTCTTGCAGGCAGCATAGAGTTGGGTCTACTTTTTTAATCCATTCAGCCAGTCTATATCTTTTAAGTAGGGAATTTAATCCATTTATATTCAGAGTTGTTACTGAAAGGTATTGCCTTGTTCCTGCCATTTTATTAATTTTCTATGGTTGTTTTATATATCTTTTATTCCCTTTTTTCCCTTTTATTATTTGCCTTTTCTGTTTGGTGTTTTTGTTTGTTTGTTTGTTTGTTTGTTTGTAATGATAAGATATACTTTCTTTCTCTTTCTCATTTGCTTATCTGTTCCACTAGTGGTTCTTATTCTTTCCCATGTATGTATATATACATTCGTGATATATATTGCTCTTTTGATTCAAGATGTAGGACTCCCTTGAGGATTTTTGAAGGACAGGTCTTGTGGTGATAAATTCCCACAGTTTTTGTTTGTCTGGGAAAGATACTATTTCTTCTTCATTTCTGAAGAAAAACTTTGTTGGATATAGTATTCTTGGTTGACTGGTTTTTACTTTTAGCCCTTTGAATATGGCATTCCACTGTCTCCTGGCATGTAGGGTTTCTGTTGAAAAATCTGCTATTAGCCTGGTGTGGATTCCCTTATGGATGATTTGATGATTTTCTCTTTCTGTTTTTAGAATTTTTTCTTTATCTTTTAATTTTGACAATTTGACTATAGTGTATTTCAGGGAGGTCCTTTTTGGTTTGAATCTGTTTGGGAATGTTTGAGCTTCTTGGATCTCTGAAACTATATCTCTCCCAATACTTGGGAAGTTTTCAGCTATTATTTCACTAAATAGGTTTTCAATGCCTTTTCCTTTCTCTTCCCCTTCCAGTACGTGCATAATACAGATATTTGCATGCTTAAGGTTATCAGAAAGATCTCATAGGCTGTCTTCATTTTTTAAAATTCTTTTGCCTTTTATTTTTTGGTCCAACAGTGTTAATTCAAAAGCCTGTCTTCTAGTTCAGAAATTCTTTCTTCCACTTGCTCTAGCCTGCTGCTTATACTCTCAGTTGTATATTTTATTTTGTTGAAGGAATTCTTCAGTTCCAGGATTTTTGCTTGATTCTTTTTTATTGCTTCTATCTTTTTGTTAAATTTCTCATACATTTCCTCAATTTTTATTTTCTTTTTTTACTTAATTGTGATTTCTGTCTTTTTTTTTTTTTTTTTTTTTTTTTTGTCTATCAGGTTGAGTTTCCTTACTATTGCCACTTGGGATTCCTTTTCAGGAGATTCACCAGTTTCTATTGTTTGGTGTCTGGAATAGGAGAACTGTAGTCTTCTTTTGGGGGAGTCATGTTTCCATGTTTTTTCATGCTTCTCATATCTCTGTGGTAATGTCTGAGCATCTGGAAGTGCAGCTGTTTTAATTTTGGGAGTGGTTTTGAGGTGAGAGACACTACCTGTAGAAGTGTTTTATATTGGTACTTGTGTTCAGCTTCATAGGCTTGGTTCTGAGTAAACTGGGAGTAAGTGCTGGCTCAATCTCCATACTTTTTCTGCTGGTGCAGGCAGGCCACTGTGTTGAACAGGACACTGGGCTCCTGGGGAAAGTGGCATGGATCTAGGCAGCTTTCACACCCCTGGCACACTCTCCAATGGTGCTTGCAGGCTCTCTATGTCAGGCAGAACTCTGAGCTCCCAGGGTAGGAGGGTGTGGATCCAGGCATCCAGTGCAGGGAGGTGATACAGACCCTGTTCACTGTCTGCTGGGATAGGGATCGGGCATTGAGTCGGACAGGACTCTGAGCTGGGTAAGGATGAAGGCGTGGATCCAGATGACTGGTGCACTCCTCCCATTCTTTGCTGGCACAGGAGCCTTTGCTATGTAGAGTGGGGGCTCTAAGCTTGTCCCAGCAGTGCAGGATAAATCCAGTCTCCATGCTGGTCCTGGTCAGGAATTTCCCCTGTCCTTCCTTGTTGCTGTCTCCAGTTTCCAGATCTAAAGGGGTTTTCCTCACAGGTTAGCTGAATTCTGTTGTTTTTTCCTAGACATTCTACAGATGACTATTTGTTGCTTTGGTTTTTTTTTTTTTTTTTTTGCATTAGAGGTGAGAGCTGGCTACCTCTAGTCAGCCATCTTTGCAGAAAAAAAATGACCAGACTCCCCAGGATACCTTGAACCTCCACATAATCTAGAAACTAAAGGCTTAACACTTGCATAGCAGGGATCTTAAGGGCCATCTTTACCACTATGACTGGTGCCCATTCTGATTGGTTGGGGCCCAAGCCCTGTTAGATATTAAATATTTTGTATATCACTGCTTGGTCCATACATACTATGGAATTCCAAACAGCTATTAAAATGAATGAGGGAAACTCCAAGTAAGCATAGCAGATTGAACAAATACATCTATTTCTACTCCCTCCTGAAACCTCACTAAAATGACAGCAAAGAATGAAAAAAAAAGTCATAAAACCCAAAAGAACAAAGAGAACATGAGAAGAGATGATAGCAGGAGAGAAATGTTGATACAAGTTTTGTAAGTTGGAAAGTAGATGGACAGGTGGTAACTGACTCAGCAGTATAGAGAATATTGGAACTTAAGCCTGAAACTGGGGAGAAGCCAAGACAGAGCAAGGCAATTCATGCTGAAAAACATCAGAAAGTCTTAGGATTTGGAGGCATCAAGAATCTCTAGAAGCTGAGGTGTGAAAGATAGATAGACTGGCAGTTTGTAATAAGGCTATATAGTCCCTCCTCTTAAGTTCACTTATGCACTCTATGGAGTAATTTCTCTTCGCCAATATATGTAGAAGACTGGAGACTGTTTTTGCTGGAAAAGTTTATGTCGGTGAGAACTGAGATGAGTTGCCACATTGAAAACAAGGATATAAAATATGCATATCAAACGGTACAGGCCTGGTCAGTTAGCTCAGTTGGTTAGAGCACAGTGTTTTGGCAAAGGTCAAGGGTTTGGATACCCATACCAGCCAGCAGCCAGAAAAAAAAAAAAAAGGTTTAATCTTCAGTGACCACATCACTCCTCTCATATACAATCTTGCATCACTTAATAACTGGGATACTTTCTGAAATATGTGTCATTAGGCAATTTCATTGTTATGCAAGCATAATATGGTGTACCTACACAAACCTAGATGATACAGCCTACCACATACCTAGGCTATATGTTATAACCATAGTAATCTTATGGGACCACCAACATACATGCAGTCCATCACTGACTGAAACATTATGCAGCACGTGACTGTATCCCAGAATATTGGCAACCAGGCTTACACCACCTTATAGGAAATTAGACTATTTATCTCTGTGGAAACTAAACTGTCCAATAGAAAAGATCTAAAAGTACTGACATTTTGAAGAACTCCAGTGAAAAAACTCAGTTGCAGCCTTCTCAGCTAAAAGGGGAATGTACCACATAACAGTGCCTTCTCATGTGCACAGAACTAATCAGCTTCTTAGTGTCTCGGTGTTATATATAAATGGGCCATCGATAATGACAAGACTTTGAGGTAAGAGAGATAAAAACAATGGAAAAGAAAAGGTGAACTTGTCCGAAACAGAGACAATGCAGGGAAAAGAAGAAAACTTTAAAAAGATTTGCCCTTCAGAGAGATGAGAATATACAGAATTCATCAAATATTGGCTATATATTTAAAAAAAAATTCAGAGAACAAGAAACAGTTTTTGAAAATTGAAAATAAGATAAAACTAGAAGTGTTGGAATATAAATTGAAAGGAACCTCCTGGAAACTAGAATAAAAAGACAAAAAAAAATGGAAAATAGGGGGAAGAGATGACTTGGGAATCAATCTGGGAAGTCCAAAGTTTGGATGATAACATTTACAGAGAGAACAGAGTAATGGGAAAAAGGAAATTACCCAAAAAATAATGTAAGAAAATGGTCTAAAACTGTAGGACATGAGATTTATGACTGAAATAGCCCACCAAGTGCCTGGTTTAATGAATAAATATAGATCACATCAGAGCACATCATAGTGACATTTTGGAACATCATGGAATCAAAGTGGCAATGTTGACTCAACAGCAGCACTGGAAGCTAGAAATCAATGAACTAAAGCTTTCAAAAGTTTAAGGAAAAAATTTTTCCAATCTAGAAGTCTATACCTTGCCAAACTTAATAGTAGAATAAAGCAATTTTCAGAATGAAAGCTTTCAGTAAACATTTTGTCTCTCCAGTGGCCTTGCTCAGAAAGTCTTGGAGGTTGTGTTCAATCAATATAAAGGAATAAATCAAAAAAAGAGGAATAGTATGTGGAAAATAGAATTGAGAAGGGTATTCAGGGCTTTCCCCAAGAAGCTGTGGAACCTGTACTAGGCTCCTACCCACCAGTGGGTCAATCAAGTAAAATCTATTTTAAGGAGAACATTTAGTAAGAAAGGTTGAATAGGATTGCCTTTACTAAAGTTTAAAGCATTGAGAATATTAGGCAACAAGAAAGTTTTTTAAGGGAAGCTTTTCCAAAAATGGCAACAAGACACCTAAGGAAGTTGTGAAAGGAGGAAGATGTTACAGAGTTGTATTTTAGCCACCCACATAGAGAATATGAAAGTCTCTAAGATAGTATTGAAAGTTACTCTGGTGGATGGATAGCAGAGTGGCACCCAGGAAACCCAACCTCATCTACAGTCACAGGCAATGGCTGACTTTCAGGAAAATGGGGAATTAGGTAAAGTCGGTGTAACCATTCTGTTATTTCTCTTTCCCTGCCTGTACTCAGATGCCCTAGGCCAGCATGCTTCCCTTGCCTAGCCAAAACTTACCATTAATTTAACCAGAATTGTCTTCTACTTAAACCAATATCGAATCTTGCAGACCTACCATCCACCTTAACTAATATCAAATCTTGGTCTTGCCAGTCCCTTTCAGCTAATCATCAAAGGTCTACAAAATAAATCTGTACTAAGATGCTAATGACAGATAACAGATTAATATACAGTCTTGTGCCACATAACAATGTTTTGGCATATATGACAGTTGGTTCCATTAGATTATAATGGAGCTAAAAAATTTCAATCACTTAGAGTGACATCATAGCACAACACGTTACCCATGTAGGAGCAATAGGCTATGCAGTACCATACCTATACAGCCAAGGTGTATAGTAGGCTATACCATCTAGGTTTGTGTAAGTGCATTCTATGATATTCACACAATGATGAAATCACCCAACTATGCATTTCTTGGAATGTATCATGTCTTATGATGATACATCACTGTACTACCCATCCCAAGGTATTTGCATTTCAACATACTACTCAAAGGCTAAAGACTGCTGTAATCAGTCTTCTAATTTCAAATTAGCTAGTAAGGGGAATATTTTTAAAAGATAGGAGTCATCAAATCTCACAACATAAACAACCACCTACTTCACCTCTTGGCATAACTAGCTGGAAACCTGTGTCTTAAACCATGTCAATGTATTTTCTGGGGCCTAGTTATTCACATAGTCATGGTGAGCCATAAATTGCCACCCAAAATCAATCAATCAATCAAAAAAGTAGAAACCTTTTCAGATTATCACATTGTTATTTTGGTTTGGAGTGGGGGAAACCACGAAATAATTTTAAACATGTTCCAAGACATGTTAGAGATTAATGAATTTGCCACTAAAACATGTCACATATTTAAAATCTTGTATGTTTAAAATCAAAGCACTGATCAAGTCCACTTAAAACTGCTTTATATTAAGATGTCAATCAAATGTCTGAAAAGGAATACAATGTTGTTATAATAGAAAATACAAAGGAATCATATGCAATCAAGTCATTTATATTGGTAATCCAAATCACATTAAAACATGTGGACCAATGTAATTGGCAACAGAATTATGCCCAGAATAACACTTGAGTCACATCAGGTCATTCTGAGCAAACATACTGGACAATTCCATAACTTTGAAATCTAAGGAAAGTGATAGGGGACTGAGGGATTCCAGTAAACGCAGCAAGTACATATCTCATGTTTAGAGCTATCAAATTCGCATTGTGAACTTTAGCACAAATCTCACTGCAACTCAGGGGGAATGTTCTAGTTCTAGTAATAGCATTACAGAAGTATTCTGAGGACTTACGCTAAATCATATCTAAGTCAAAATGTAAAATCTAAGTTAGGGCAAAGGGAAGAACATAAAAATAAATATCTTAACATATATAAGGTAGGATATTATTTAAGTACTTTGTAATGTACGATGAGGCCAGGAGCTCACTTTGGTATGCTGGGTACAGTGGCAAGAGCCCAATACTCAATGCCACATTCTCTGAGGGGCAGGAGGCAATGATGCCATAACATTCCACAAATGTCCTTTCACACGGTAAAAATATTTCTGACAGTCACTCTGCCCAAACCTTCCTATTCATAACACTGTCAGCTGGCATGTCACTCACAGTGACAGGAAAGGAGAGAGGGAAAGATGATCGTGGTGAAGAAGATTGTGGGAACTAAATCACTTCATGGTGAGCAAACAAGAAGCACCTGAACTGCGCATTGTCACGCCGATTGCTGAGACACTCCTGGCACAAAGGGGCTGGGGGGGAGAACATTCCACTGGTTTTGGGGAAATGAGTAGTCCCAATATTCAAATGATTACAATTTAAAATGATGGTATGAAATCCAGTTGAATTAGAGTTTCAAAAAGCAATAGAGCCCAAAGGAATCCTGGAGGGAGGGGCACTTCATCTAGTGATGGGGGGTGAGGTGCATGAGAGCACCTGTGTTAGTCCATTTGGGCTGCTATAAGAAAATACCATTGACTGGAAGGCTTATAAACAACAGAAATTTATTGCTCACAATTCTGTAAGCTGGGAAGTCTGCGATCAAGGTGCCAGCAGGTTCCATGTCTGGTGAGGGCCATTTCCGGGTTCATAGATGGGGCCTTCTCCCTGTGTCTTCACATGGTGAAAGGAGAAAGTGTTCTCTGGGGTCTCTTTGATAAGGACACTAATCCCATTCATGAGGGCTCCATTCCCATGACCTAACCACCCCCCAAATGCTCTACTTCCTAATACCATCATCTTGGGGGACAGGATTTCAACATATGAACTTAGGGGGAAAAAAAACATTCAGACCATAGCAGGGCACATGGAAGCCTGGTTTCAAATTAAATCTTACACAGAAGTTTAGCTGTTAAACAAATCAGAAAAAACTATTTTGATTGAGGGGCCACCTAGAACTTTTCTTTCATTCTCTTTCAACCACCAGTCATCCCTAAGACGTCTCCAAGGAATTCCAGAGCTCTTCACTATGCCCTTGGAAAATGACATATGTAAGCCCCAAATTATTCTGCCCAAGGTTACCCATGATGACATAGTGTCAATCTGGACTTTTTCCCAAGTCTCCTGACTCTCAAGCCTGTGCACAATTCCTAAGAATAATACACTGTCATCCTTATGTCACATGGCCTTCCTTAGCTTCCTAATATGAGCACGTGACATTGGAATCACTAATTCACTAAGCAACTCCGACAAATCAGAAAAGGTATTGCTGTAAGTGAGATCTTTAGGAATATAGATTATACATAAATGTAAGTGACATTTATTTCAATGAATTGTTTATAATGTTAGAAACCAACTATAGTCAGTCTTAAGTTTAAGACACTTGCTAACAGTATTTGTTTTTAAAACTTGGCAAAACTGAATACCTGACTCAATGCAAGCCTTCAAAGAACAAAATATGTTTGTAGTTTTCAGATTAGCATATAAATTGGCATTCTGTGGCATTTTCAGAAAAGATCCATGATGTGCAAACTGAAATATTGCCTTTTTAGGTATGTATAAAATAGATGTTTGTTAGGAACGTAATTGTCTTTGTAGAAAGAGTATTACCAAAATATTTGTTGCATAATTGGATATACCAAGCTGTGAACTACATAAAAATGTAAGTGTGACTAGCTGTGAAGTTTATAGTCTTTATTTACAGTTATCCCCAGAGTCTTGCATTTAAGTGCCTTTTTTCAAGAAAAAAAAAATGAATAGGCTTTCCTTTGGGCATCTTAATGACTAAAACAATCTCATTGTTTCATTTCAGACTGTTCATATAAGGTGACAATAGATAAATCCAGAGAGATTTTTCCCCCTTACCATGACTATGTAATAATGGTCTCTTAACACAAAATCGAGTTGACTGATTTTGCTTTTGTCCCTACTCTTATGTGTTCCTTCTGAATATCACTTGGCCTGTGGTCAGGAGTTTCATAACCATAGGAATTAGGTTTTTCTAGATACTGACCATTTTTTGTTTGGAATTTGTTTTTAAACAGGCTGACAGATGTTTGTGGCCCTCCTGCTTGGGGCTTTTTTCTTTCATTTTTTGAAGCAGCTTTGATTTTCTGGTTTAGGTTTATTTGGTTTTGAAGCAAAGTTACAAAATGACTGAGGAGGGAAGGCATGCACGTCCATGTCGTCTGTGAATTTTTGTTAGCTCTATGATCTCCATCTACCCAGCTCCACTACCCCATTCTGGATGGCTTCTGCAACTTCTACAGGCCATGTGGGGTACTAAGGTCTCTTCTCATCTATCCTGACTGATATCTGGAAAGTCCTTTTACTGTGGATTCAGTTAAGATAAGTTTGACCCATTGTAATCAGAGCCTTTAGAAAGAAAACTAAAGGACAATACAGCAAATCAGAAATAAAGACAGAGATAACATCTCAGAGCAAATTTGTTATTCTAATTAAGTCCACTTCAGCTTGGTTTGGCTAGTACAATTTCAAAACAATTCAAATTTCTTTCCTTCACCTCACTTCTTCTAAGAAAACAAGAGTGTGCTAGAAAAATTTATTTAGGCTTTTATTCGGGGCTAGATTTGAGATGACACCACTTTCAGATGAGCAGGATCCTTGGTTTTTCTTTGAACTTACTTCTCATTCCTTTCTGGACATGAACCTTCCATCTCATCCTCTCTGACATCCACTCAGCAGATGCTGTTTTTTGAGTCTGACCTCACTCAGGCCTTATTCAGTTCGATCATTTGGGCTTACCTCTCAACAGCCAGAAATTATCAGCCAACATCTGCCAATCTCCATTCTTTCCCACTTCTACCCATTGTCCACACTGAAGCCAAAATGATCATTTTAAAAATGTAAAGCTAACCATATTACTGCTCTGCTTAAGACCCTTTAATGGCTTTCCTGTGCATTTATAACAAAATGCAAATTCTGTAACACAGACATCAAGGCCCTAAATAATCTGGTCCCTGCCTACCATTCCACTCATCTCATGCTACTGTTCAGCTCTCTCTCCAATCTTTAGCTACACTTACCTTCCTTCAAAGAGGATGTTCTTTCCTCCTAGAACATTCTTCCACCCACCCTCTGCAGAGCTGGGTCCTTCTCATATTTTTTAGATCTCAGTTTAAATATTGCCTCTTCAGAGAAGGCTTTCCTTTCACCCAAGCTAAACAACCAAGTTAAAGTATGGAATTCCACTTGTTTTCTCTTCTTATGAAGGTTCTTTGATAGAACTTATCAACATTTGTAATTATATATCTATTTGGCTATTTAAGTATTTAAAGTTTGTCTAACCACTAGACTAAAAGCTTCATTAGGGCAGAGAATGTATCTATTTTAATGTAGCAATGTAATGCCTAGTATAGAACCTGACACGCAGTAAGCAATCAATAACTATTTCTCCATTTAATGAATCATAAACAAGAAATGTGTTGCCAAAATATATACATTTATTAAGGAGGTAAAAATAAGACAAAATTAGCCCACCTAAAGGAAGGACCTGATTTTATCCATAATTATAAACTCGAGTGCAGTTCTAGAATGTTTTTGAAAGAAACAAATATACAGTTAGCCCTCTGTATCCCCAGATGTGGAACTCCCAGATGTGGAGGGCCGACTGTACTATGCCATTTATACAAAGGACTTGAGCATCCGTGAAGTTTAGTATCCACAGGGGTTTTAGAACCAATTCCTCACAGATATGAAAGTATTACCATAATTTTAGATGGTATTAACATCAAATATTTTTCAGTACCTTTGATTTATAAAAGGAAATATAATTTAAGGCTTTTTAAAATGGTTTCTCTTCAATTTAATGCTTATTGGTTGAGAATAATTTTCTTTTTCTATACAGATGCTCACATACAGATATAGTTTCATATATTATAAATCCATTTTTTAGAAGAAAGACACATATTTGGTCCCATACACATTGTACAGTAAAGCAAATGATCTGCATTTGGGATTCATTTGTCTCATTTGCTTTTAAAATGAAGCCTGCCAAAAGATGACTATGATGTTATGTTCACAGATGTGCTAATTGAGGTAACTACCCCAAGGAAATAGAATCTTGAAATTATATTTTAAAAGGCTCTTCAGATCAGAGGGTAGGAATGGTGAAATATCTCTGTTTTAACCTGACACTACAAAAGGGAAATCCAGAGGTAGTGCTAACCTTCTAAATATATAAGGCCATCTGCCAAAATAAGCAATTCAACCCTTGTTGCATATACATTCACCAAAGAAGGAGAAGGAAGTATTAGAAGAAATCCTTGGTCCATGAAAACTATGCCCATTAACTTTCCTTAGGAGCTTCTGGACTTTCAAGGACTCTGACTTCTGGCAGTGTTCCCTTCAAAATAATCCAGGAGCCCAGCAGGAAAGTAAACAGCTGCCACAACATAAATCCTTTTTTCATTGTGCTAACACAAGCCCAAAATGGCATAAGCCTGAACTTGTGGGTAAACATAATAAGCTTTATTTCACTATTTGGGGGCTCTAGAGCTTGTTACATTTATCTGGTTTTTTTTTCCCGCGTGATCCTTAAAGCTTTGTTATTTACCAAACCATCTTCAGATTTTCCTTTCCTAGTAAATCTTTTTTTTTTAATATTACTTTTTAAAAATTTATTTATTTGTTTGTTTGTTTGTTTGTTTTGTTTTATCATTACACAAAGTAAACATTTTGGGGGGCCCTTTAACAATTTTTCCCTAATTTCCTCCCCCTCCCACTTTCCCACCTCTGGTGGCCTCAGTTCCATTCTCTCTTTTTGAAAGTTCAAGGAATTATTGTGATTGTTGTATGTTTCTTTCCTTTTTCAGCTCCCACTTATGAGTGAGGACATGAGGTATTTTTCTTTCTGTACCTGCCTTATTTCACTTAACATAATTTTCTCTAAGTTCATCCATGTTGCTGCAAATGGCAGAATTTCATTCCTTTTTATGGCAAAATAGTATTCCATTGTGTAAACATACCACATTTTCCTTATCCATTCACCTGATGATGGACATTTAGGTTGGTTCCAACTCTAAGCTACTGTAAATAGAGCTGCAATGAACGTGGGAGTGCAGTTATCCCTTTGACATGATGATTTCCATTCCTTTGTATATATACCCAGTAGAGGGATTGCTGGATCATATGGTAGTTCTATCTGTAGTTGTTTGAGGAAGCTCCATACAATTTTCAATAATGGCTGTGCTAATTTAGAGTCCCACCAACAGTGTAGGAAGGTTCCCCTTTCTCCACAATCTTGTCAGCATTTGTTATTCTCTGTCTTTTTGATACTGTCCAGTCTAACTGGAATGAGATGATATTTCAATGTGGTTTTGATTTGCATATCTGTTTTTTTTAATCCATGTACCAACACCACACTGTTTTAGTTATTATAGTTTTTGAAGCAACTTTTATTATTTGCTAAAGTGCATACTCTTCATCAGTCTTCCTCTACAGAAATATTTGTTATTCTTGGCTATATATACTTTAGGATGAAGTTTAAAATCACTTTATTAAGATACAAAAATAATCTCTAGAATTTTTATTGCAAATTTTATTAAAACCATTTCAGAGGAATTAACAACTTGAAAATTTTTGTCTTCTCATCCATTTTCAGAACTTTTTCATAGCTTTGTCATTTTCTTCATATAGGCCCTGCATAATTCTTGTTGAGGATATTCCTAGGTAACATTGGGGCTCAGAAAATGATAGTCAAATGTATGGCATTTTGACATGCCAAGTACTCTGAACTAAAGAAGCAGCCTCAGAATCAAAGTCTTTCTGGCCTTCTCCTGCCCCCCTGTGTCTCCATCCTCTTTCTCTCCAGAAGCACAGGGAGGGGCTTTCTCTAAAGTTTTCCTTATCTGACTAAGGGAAGTTCCTCCAGAGGAAATGTGATCATCCTGAACCCCCTAACTGGAATCTACATTAAGCATAGAAGATTAACTCATATTGCAGGAGATGAAACTAAAAGGTCTCCATGCCAAGGACACCATACCCAGACAGATTTTTCACCTATTCTTCTGAGGGCTGCTACTTGAGAGACTTTATCTTCATAAGACAATATTTGATCACATGTAGTTTCTCCCCTCACTCCCCCATAGCTTGTTGCCAGCACCCTCCAGTAGCTTTTAAGTACTGTTTCTTTCTGTTGCTCAAAGTGCTATTTAAGCTTCAACCATCTGGCCCTTCTTTGAGTCTCATCCTTTTGTGTGACCCTGTACATATGTATATAATAAATGTGTATGCCTTTTCTTTTGTTAATCTGTCTACAGTCAAGTTTATTTCTCAGACTCAAATATCAAACCTCCAGAGGGAAGAGAGAAGGTTCTCTCACCCTGATAATAGTTTCTATGTTTTGGTGTTATAGCAAACAGACTCTCCACTATGTTTTTTAACTGATAACTGAAATGGTTAGGAAAATCGGTAAACTTTTAAACTTTCATCCTAAATATATTTCATTTAGATTCTCTTGGGTTAGAAAATCACCTCATTTTCAGATATTAATTGTATCTCCTGATTTCCAGTAGTGATGGCTCTTTTCTGTTTCCTGCTTTATTGTACTGGCTAGGAATTTAAAAAATTAAATTATAATGGTGATAGCAGGTCTTTTTTTATCATGTTCCTGATTTTAGTGGAAATACATCTACAGTGTTTTACCACTGCATATTTTGCTAGCTGATTGTTTTAGGATAGACATTTTCTATCCCAGTAAGGAAAAAAGAATATATGGTATTCTTTGTGAATTTACATGTCATCCTTGCTCTTCTAATCTTCTCCATATTTTTCCAAAATTTAGCACATGTGCTGCAGAAGAGAGGACTGCATTACTCTTTAAATAAAACTCGCCTGTCATATTTAAATGTCTTTTAAAACGTTTTGAGGGGAAAGGTCAATGCATGTTTTAAAAGCAGTCTGCTCTAAAAGTAGGGATCATAGAGTTCTGCAGCAAGTAGTAAAATATTCAACCTGAAGCATTATGATAATCAACTTTTTTTCTATGGATATAAGCCATTCATCTAGAAGAAGGGAAGTCAATTGAATATGTTGGTATCTTGGTTTCTGCGAGAAGCTTTTCCTTGATTAAAGGCTGAACGTTTAGGAGGAAAATAAACACAAAGAGAAGAGCCTCAAAGAGCCTTTTTTTTCTCTGAATATTAAAGAAAAATAGGCAAAAAACTGCCACTGTCTTCCAAATCTAATTAGTAGTATTAAGAAAGGGAGTTATTTCCAGAAAAAGGAGAAGAAATAGTTAACAGCCATTGAACCTGTAGGAGAGAGAGGGAGGGAGAATTTGAAGATTTGACCACTAAGGATTTTTACATAAACAACAACAACAAAAAAAAAAACATTAAATTTTTTAGCTGTTAAAAATTACCATTTAGGATTGTTAGTTAAAATAGTAGCTGAAGAAAACTGCCAGCCCTGTCAGAATGCTGAAAAAATACTGAGTGCCAGACTTTTTCAATACCTGGAAGCATTGTAGCTGAGAAGGGTAAACATTTTCTTGAGCGTGGGAAGAAACACCAAGCTTTACTCAAGGTAATTAATAACAGTTGAGCTTGATGAAAAATGAGGCCAGCCTAAGTAGGTGGTAAAATTTCTTTTTGTTTTGTACATATTATATATCTATATAAATACCTACTTGATATAATGAATGTTAAATGTTTACTCTGCTTTTTTCCCCTTCTTGTGTACAAGGTCTTTATTCACTCTAACTTCAGATGTCGTATTTTCATAACACACTTTGGTATTTGGAAGCATCCTCTAGCTCACATTCTCTATACATGAACTATTATTACTTGTAAAATAAACAGGCATTTTTAAATGTTTAAATTTAAATGTTTAAGAACCTTCATTAACATTGCCTACCCTTTTGTACAATTTGAATTATTTATCATGTGGGTATTACTTTATTTTATAAATAATATATATCCATTGTGACAAATTCAAAAATAGAAAAGTTATAAAGTGAAATTTGAAAGTAGCTGTCATGTCTAACCCCATTTCCCCCCAGGTAGCCACTGTTAAGGGTTTGCTGAGTATTTCTATGCATATGAAAACATGCAAATGCAAAGTTTTTTTGTTTTTTAATTTGATCACACTATACGGATTTTCTGCAATTTGCTTCTCCCACTACATAACTGATATCTTTCCATATCTACACAGCAATTTTACTAATAGTCATATTTTGTAGAAAAAGCAGAACACAAATTCGTACTTTTTTCTGTTTTAGGTTGGCCCAGTCTGGGTAAACTTTAATTGTATCTTAAGCCTATAAACCTAATTTAGCAATATCCCCCTTGTGGCAGTTACTGGAATTTCTGGCTAGTGTCTTAAAGTAGTGATTCTCAAATTTTAGCATCCATCAGTGTTGTGTGACATAGTCGTCTTCTCATTCAGCCCTGCGGAGGGGATGGTTTATAAGTTTCTTGAGTGCAGAGTTTTGAAACTGAGTGAATACACTCTTTCTTTTCTGAGTACCACCATATCTACCAAATACTCACAATGAATTGCCTATTAACAATTCACTAACACAATACAGTCTCCTCATAAGCAGAATAAGTAGAAAACACACAGGTCCTTGTCCCCAAGATAGCTCACACCAGTGATTTTCAAACTATAGCATGCACCAAATATCACCTGGAGGAGGGCTTATTAAAACACAGACTGCTGAGCTCAATACCCAGGGTTTCTGATTCTCAGGCTGGGGCCTAAGAATTTGCATTTCTAACAAGTTTACAGGTGCTAGAGCTCCTCCTGATCCCAAGACCACATTTTGAGAACCACAATCTGAAAGGAATAATCAACCTCTGCTTGCATCTTCCAAAGTATTTGACTTAAATGTCACAGAACAGAATTCACCAAAAATCAAAAAAAGTAGACCCAAACTAGAACTTTTCATATAGAGTTCTCCTTAACCTGTACTTGTCAAAACTGAACTGCAATAAGAAATTCTGAAGCCCTCATCTCTAGCCACTGAAATGAAAATGCAACTTTTCTTTGCTCAGGTTACTATGGTTTGAGTGTTTTTGTTCCCTGAAAAATTCATGTTGAAATGTAATCCCCAGTGCAGCAGTATTGGAAGGTGTAGACTTTGGGAGGTGATTGAATCATGAGGACAGAGCATTAAGGGCAATTTTGGCAAAGGTTCAGAAAAAGAGAAGAGCTGTAGGGAAAGCATCATTCTTCTTACAGGTTACTTAAGTGGTTATGACAGTGAAGACTAGTCTGATGAGGTCTCAGGTAGAAATGAGGACCAAGGTATTGGAAATTAGAGAAAAGGTCATCTTCATTTTAAAGTGGTAAAGAACTTGGCTGAATTATTTTCATGTCCTAGGACTTTGTGGATGGCAGAACTTATGAGCAATGAACTAGGATATTTAGCACAAGAAATCCCTATGCAGAAATGTCCAGGATGCTGTGTGACTTCTCTTAACTGCTTATAGTAAAATGCAAAAAGAAAAATGATTTAAAGATGGAATTTATAATTAAAAGGGAAGTAGAACATAAAGATTTTGAAAATTCTCAGCCTAGCCATGTAAAAAGCATGTTTAGGAGAAAAAATCAAGTATGTGGCCAAATGACCATTACACAAGATTAGTATGGATAGAAGGATGCCAGGTACCATTCATCAAGACAATGAGAGAATGACCCCAAAGGTATTTTGGAGATCTTTTCTTCGGGGCTGCCATGCTCCTGCCAAACCCAGAATGCTAGGGTCTTGGCATCAGAACTGTTTTAGAGGAAAGACTCAGGGTACCTGTGGAACCTTGGGGCTCACTGTCCCGGGTTATCTCAGGTCTCTGCTCCCTGCATTTTGGTGTGGTGCTCTTCGGCCACTGCAGCTGTGGCTTAGGTTGGCCCAAGTGAAGCTTGTACCACTGCTCTGGAGGACACAAGCTGTAAACCTTGGTGGCATCCACATAGTGCTAATTTCTGCAGGCTCACAGAGTTCAAGAGCTGTGGAAGCATGACTGTCTCCCCTTAGATTTCAAAGGATGCCTCAAAGATCCTCCAAGTCCACACAGAGACCTACCACAGAGGCAGAGTTGCCACAGAGAATTTCCTACTAGGGCAATGCCCAGCATAACTGTGGAGTCAGGGCCACCACAGAGAATCCTCATTAGGTCAATGCTTAGTGGAGCCATGGAAGTGGAGTTGTCCCCAAGATCCCAGAACTGTAGAGCCACAAGGATGCAACACTAACCTGGGAAAGCTGCAGGCATGCAACTTTGGTGTGTGAGAGCTGAAGCATGAAGTGTGTGAAGCTGAAGTACTCAGCAAAGCCATGGGGACAATGCTGTCTGAGGACTTGGGGACCAACACTTGCCCCAGTTTGTCTAGAAGGTGGAACATGGAGTCAAAGAAGACTATTATCAAGCCTTAAGATTTAATATTGTTTGTCCTGTTGGGATGTGGACTTAATTGGGGCCTGTTACTCCTTTCTTCTATTTCTCCCTTTTGGAATGGGAATGTCTATACTATGTCTGTCACACCATGGTATTTTGGAAGAACATAACTTGTGTGATTAACAGGCTCACAGCTAGAGGTAAATTTGTCTCAGGGTGAATTATACCTGAGTTTCACCCATATCTGATTTAGATGATACTCTGGACTTCAACTTTAAAGTTGGTGCTCAAATGAGTTAAGACTTGAGGTTACTGAGATGGAATAATAAATATAATAAATCATAAATCATAAAATAAATAATAAATGTATTTTGTATGTGAGAAGGACATGAATTCTGGGTGGCTGGGGTGGAGCACTATGGTTTGAATGTATCCTCTCCAAAATCCAAGTGTTACCAATGTGATGGTGTTAAGAGGTGGGGCATTTAAGAGGTGATTAGTCCATGAGAGCTCCTTCCTCATGAATGAGATTAGGTACTCTTATCAAGGGGCTTGACAAAGGAATTTTGTCCCTTTTTGCCCTTCTGCTTTCTACCATGTGAGGACACAGTATTCCTCCCTCTGGAGAATGCAATATGCAAGATGCCATCTTGGAAGCAGAAAGCAGCCCTCACCAGATGCTGTAGACTTGATCTTAAAATTTTCAGTCTCAAGAACTATGAGAAAGAAATTTCCATTTCTTATAAATTACCCAGACTGTGGTATTTTCTTATAACAACACAAACAGACTAAGACACAGGTCTTCTTAACTTCAACATGGCTAGGTTTCTCAACTAACATGGAACAGATGGCATCTGAGAGCCATCAGTTTTTTCAAAACCTGTTATAACCCTAGACTGAAAACAGAGCCTAAGAGTTGCTAATAGCATATTTCTGTTCAGACTAAATAGAAAATCCTGGTAGAAATTAAGTCTTTCAAAGGAAGCCCTTCTTCATTCCCAACACCAGCAAAACCTCTCTTCCCAAGTAATTCCTGTTATCCAACATCGCTCTGAGAAAGAATAAATGAAGGGGTGAAGAGTACTGGACTCTACTCTCAGCTTCACACTTCCTACCTGTGTCATCTGACTTCTCTACCTTCAGTTTTCTCATCTGTAAAATGGATATAATAACACCTACTTGAAAGGTTTTAAGGATTCAATAGAACAATTCATGTTATTCACTTAGCACAGTACCTGAGACATAACAAATGTTCAATAAAAGTTACTACTAGTACTGCTAATTCAAAGTAAATAATTGGAATACAGAATTGGGTTCCTGGCTATATCTCTTGCTTTCAACAGAAACATAACTAACAATGTGCCATCAAATTTTTTTTAAGTTGAATGTGGCATGATCAGATTTGTTTATTGAATGATCTGTGTGACTGCTGTATGAAGACTGAACTACAGGTACACAAAGATGAAAGTGAGAGACTAGCTAGAAGACTATTGTAGTAATCAAGGTGAGAGATGGTGGTGGCTCCAACTAGAGTGATGGCAATGAAGGTGTATGTGAACTTAGTATGAGGGATTTTGGAGATAAAAACAGACTTGGGGACAGTTTAAATATTAGAAAATGGAAGAAATCTAAGATAACTTCTAGTTTTCTACCATGGGTAACCAGGGGAATAGTGATATCGTTAACTGACATGAAAAAGAAGCAAAGGTTATAGGAAATGGTAACAGATGCAAAGTGATGGGATTTGAGGACAGTCTGCCCTGCAGGACACTGCCCAGTATGCCAAACTACAAATCTGAATCATCCTCTAACCCTGAGCTTTTTCTGTAGCTAATCACATAAAGTAGGTCAAGGCGTGACTACCATGTAACTACCATGCAACAGTTTGCTCCTAGGAGTGACAAACTAGCTTGTTCACTGCTTGCTACAAAAGATCCTGAGCCCTTAGTCTTGGGTTCCTCAGGTTGCAGTGCAATTTACTGCACGCATGGCTGCCACCTGGGCCCATTGTGGTACCACATGGAACTTAGGGCAGGGGAACAAGCACTACTATGAAAATGCTCCTTCTGCTTACTGTGCTATAATTGTCTTGCTCTGTTTCAGGGGTCAGAAAATATTTCCTGTAAAGGGCTATTTCATAAATATTTTAGGCTTTATAATCCATCTGTAACAATTACTCAATTCTGTCATTATGGCACTAAAACAGCCACAAACAATATGTAAACAAATGAGTTTAGATGTATTATATTGAAACTTTATTATGATCACTGAAAGTTGTCTATCATAATTTTCATATGTCATGAAATATTATTCTTCTGATTGTTTTAACTATTAAAAATTTAAAAACAGTTCTTAGCATACAGAAACAGTTGCTGGACTGGATTTTTCCAGGGAGTGTAGTTTGCCAACACCATCTCTGAAAAACTGACTCAAGTGTCTAATTTGACACCTGTGGCACTGTGGCAAGCCAGCCTGCTGGCTTGCTTAGTCATCTCTTTTGTACTTTTGTTATTCCTTTACTATTCTCTATGACATTGGGATTCTTTCCAAAAAATGGGATATACTTTGAACATGTTTAACTTGAGGTGCCCACAGGATTATAATACATCCAAATGGAGATAAACATGCCTTCCCTTAGGAAGAAATCAGAGATAGAGATGTATATTTGAAAGACATTAATCCATAGATGATAGTTAAAACAAAGGATGACTGAGCTTGCACAAGGATAGTAAGAATAATGAGAAAAAAGAGAACCAGGGATGTGAGATGCTGTGAAACAAAAACATTTAGAGTAGTGGTTCTCAACTGGTGGTGATTTGACTCCCAGGGAACATTTGGAAATGTCTGGAGATATTGTTAGTTGTTAACAACTGGGAGAGGTTGCTACTGGCATCTAGTAGGTAAAGGCTAGGAATGCTGCTAAACATAAAATGCACAGGACAGATCCCATAACAAAAAAATCTGGCTTATAGTTCCAATAGTGCAAAATTTAAGAAACTCTGATTTAGAGGGAAGAAAGAGAAAAATAAGAAAGAAAATAAAACCCAGAGATTATACCCAGTGCCAAGATCTTGAGTTCTAATCCCACTTCTAATAAAAGGACTGGGGCAAAAATTGTACAAGTGAGCCTGGAGTATCTTGTGCTGTCAGAAAGTAAGGAAATGCTAACACACACACATATTGATGAGTTATATCAAAGGGACACAGGAGCCAACTAAAAGAGCTCCCCATGGGCAAAGTAGGAACAGTCTGAGCAACAAAATAAATACTTTGTATTAGATTATAACCCAAGAATAAAGTATGAGTCCATACTAATATAAATGAATGATTGAATAAATAAATAAATGGGAGAGAAAAGCCAAGTCTATGATGTATAAGAATTCCAAATATTTAATGTAGATACTTCACCCAAAAGGAGGTGGAGCAGCACCATTACGCACTCTTTATGTGTGGTGTGGGCTATGCAGAGTGACTTCCTTCCAAAAAGAACAGTATGGAAAGGGGGAAAAAATTATTACTTCAACCAGGTGATCAAGGTCAACATCAAATGATCAAATCATGTTGATGTTAAGTACCTGTTTTAGTTTTCTGTTGGTTACAACAGAATACCTGAAGGGGCCGGCCCGGTGGCGCACTGGATAGTGCGCCGCTTGGGAAGCGTGGCGGCGCTCCCGCCCAAGGGTTCGGATCCCACATACAGACCGGTTCCCGCTCACTGGCTGAGTGAGGCGCGGGAGCAACACAGAGGGTTGCGATACCGTTGCCGGACACGGAAAAGAGACAAAAGACAAAAAAAAAAAAAAAAAAAAAAAAAAAAAAAAAACCTAAAACCAGG
>NW_007727432.1:160204-168405 GCF_000696425.1 Galeopterus variegatus
AAAAAAAAAAAAAAAAAAAAAAAAAAAAAAAAAACAGAATACCTGAAATCAGGTAATTCATAGAGAAAAGAAATTTATTTCTTATAATTCTGGAGACTGGGAAATACAAGGTCCAGGAGATACATTTGGTAAGACTTTCTTCCTGGTGGGGACTGTCTGCAGAGTCCCAAGGCAGCTCAGGGTATCACATGGTGAGAGGTCTGAACATGCTGACATGCTTTCTTCTCCTTATAAAACTATCAGCCTACTCCTATAAAAACCTTTTAATCCGTGAATGGCATAACCCTTGCTATCTAATCACTTCCTAAAGGCTCCACCTTTCAAATACCATATTTGGGACTGAGCTTCAGCATGAGCTTTGGAGGGGGCAAACATTGAAACCATAGTAGTACCCTTGATATAATGTAAAGAGAATGACAATTTATCTCTGCTTTTCCTTCCTAAAACCCAGAACCCCAATTTATTCATAAGGAAAGCATGAAACAAATCTTAATAGACAAACATTCTATGAAATGCCTGACCCAGTACTCCTCAACACTTTCAAGGTTATCAAAAATAAGGAAAGTTAGAGAATCTGTCACAACCAAGAGGAACCTAACGATATATGACAACTGATTGTAATGTAGTATCCTACATAGGATCCTGGAATAGAAAAAAGACATTAGGTAAAAACTAAGGAAATATGAGTAAAATATAGACTTTAGTTAACTTATCAATATTATCTCATTAATTGTAACAAATGTACCATACTGTTATAAGATCTTAATAACATGGAAAACTAGGTATGGGGCATATGGGAACTCTCTGTACTATCTTCACAATTTTTCTATAAATCTAAAAGTGTTCTAAATTTTTGTAAAGTTTATTTAAAATAAACAAGCCCTCGAAGTGATCAAGGACATAGGATAAGAGTCATAGCAATATGAAAAGCAAGAAAGACAAGGGTTTTAAGGTAAAGAGGTGAGTGAACTGTGTGAACTAAAGACAGATAGATAAATAAATAAATAAATAGCTGATAATAAACATGATTCAACCTTTGTGTTTGTGCACTGATGTAGATGTTTCTTCAGTTAGCACCTAAAATGGATGACTTTCAAAATTATTATGAAATTTTTCAAACATTCATAGAAATAGAGAATACAGTATAATTAATTTCCATGTTCCCATGAGCAGGCTTCAAAAATTATAAATATTTTGCCAATCTTCATCTATCTTCTATACTAAATTTTTTTCTTTTCTATTTTATGAGGGGCAGGACATTTTAAAGAAAATTCCAAACATAATGTAATTTCACCTGGAAATATTTCAGTAGCTTTCTCTAATAGGGAGTTTTAAAAACAAAGCACAATACTGTTATCATACCTAACAAAATAAAAAACAGATTACTAATACCATCTAATGCATCTTTAAATTTCCCCAGTTGTCTCAAAAATGTATTTTTAAAGTTACTCTGAGTCTAAACAAGATCTGATTGAATAATTTTGGCACCACAAAAGCTATATTTTAAAGATGATACTTGTAGCTGTCTTAGTAGGGGGAGCAGGAAGTTCCTGGCATCAACTATTGCACCATATGCAAGCTGACAGTTGATAGTATGCTGGCTTACATTGTTCTCCAGCTGTATCATGTGTGCATGTCTTCATTCCAGCTGTAGATTTCCCATATATCCCCTGCCCCCTCACATGCTTAGCCTCCCCCATTATCAATATTCTCCCCACCAGAGTGGTACATTTGTTAGAACTGATGAATCTACATTGACCCATCATTATCACCCAAAGTCCCTAGTTGACATTGGGGTTCACTTTTCATATTGTATATTCTATGGGTTTGGACAAATGTATAATGACAGGTATCCACCATTATAGTGTCATACAGAATACTTTCACTGTCCTAAAAATCCTCTGTACTCCACCTGTTCATCCCTCTCTCCCCCCAAGCTATGGTAGCCACTGATATTTTTACTGTCTCCATAGTTTTCAGAATGTCATATAATTGCAATCATACAGTATGTAGTCTTTTCAGATTGACTTCCTTCACTTAGTAATATGCATTTAAGTTTCCTCCATGTCTTTCAATGGCTCGATAGCTCATTTCATTTTAGCGCTTTCTCTTTCTTCTCTTTTTTCTCCTCTCTTCCTCCTTCCCGCCTTTCTCCTCCTGGTCCTGGAATTCTCATTACATGTATGTTACACCTTTTATAGTTGCTCTACAGTGTTTTTTTTTGTTGTTGTTGTTGTTGTTTTTCTTTCAGTCTTTTTTTTTTCTCTTTGTTAGTTCGTTTCGGAAGATTCTATTGCAATATTCTCAAAGTCAAAAATTCTTTCCTCAGTTCTGTCTAGTCTACCATTTTTTTTTTTTGATGTTTTCTTAGAATATCCGTCTCTGTGCTGAGATTGCCCATCTGTTCTCTTATATGTTGTATACTTTATCCGTTAGACTTCTTAGTGTATTAATCATACTTGTTTTAAATTTACAGCCTGATAATTCCAACATCCCTGCTATATCTAAGTCTGATTTTGATGCTTGCTCTATAGCAAAAAATGCTCACAACTGCATTTTTTGCCTTTTCGTGTGCCTTGTAATTTTGTGTTGAAAGGTGGATATGACTCAGGCTCAGGCTTTTAGTGAGTATGTACTTCTGGACTGTGAACTTCATACATGCTTTTCGACTTTTTTCACCCTTTATGTGGGATAGGATGGATAGAGTGGGCTAGAGTTCTGTATTTCCTTTCCTCTACCTGGAAGGCTAGAGGGGATTGGAATTGGGTATTTCCTTCTTCCCAGGTCAGTTAAGCTCAGAAAAAAACCCAATAGTTTAGACTGTGGTAAAATAATTTCTTTTGAAGACAGGCGTTGTTAAGAACAGAATGCTCTGGCCTATTTCACAATGATTACTTTTTCCCTCCCTCTGATGGAAGAATGAAGAGATTTTTCTTTGATCTTCACTGTGAGAGCTGATAACCCTCGGAGGAAAAACACAAAAATGTACCCCCACCCTCCCATTACTTGTACACCTGGAGTTTTTAACTCTCAGAGTTAAAAAGTGGGTTTGTGCTCTAATAAGTCGTGATTCTCTGTATCCACCTGTCTGTCTCTCCAGTTTGGGGAGCAGCAGTATGCCCTGTGACCTCACTTCTCTGATGGATCTAAGAAAAGTTGTTGATTTTTTTGGTTTGTTCAGTTTTTCACTTTTTGTTAAGATGGAGTAGAGACATTCAAGCTCCTTTTATGCTGAACCAGAAACTGGAAGTCCTGAATTTGTCATCACATTTGAAAATAAACCTTCAAATAAATGATATTCACATTCATAGAGCATTTTTACTGTTTCCTCACACTATTCCTGAGAGATCAGTGGTTTTGCAAAGGCTGTGTCCACACGTGATATCAACATTCACAAGAAAACAATGCCATCGCTAATGCCATCGCTAACAATGCCATCATTTAAGAAGGACAAAATGAAACAGCATGTAAAAGAAAACATTCTACAACTCCATGAAAAACTCAGCATTCATCACATGTAGGTTTCCCAACACATTTCCCCTGAAGCAGAGATACTTTTTGTTACTTTTTTTGTTATTTTGTTAGTAGGCATCATGGCTAAAATTTTTCCACTGCTATGCAAATCACATGTGAAACCTTTCAGACCCAAGGGCAGGAGGCCTAATTTCTGGGACCTTTACCCTCTGTTGAGCAATGGCGTGGACAGACCTCAGTCAGGCCTTGCTCTTGTTCAAACCTATCCTCCCTTGGCAAAATGAAAAATGCTACTTTTGAATGGACCTATGTGGACTGGTAGAAGACCCAACAACTTCCTGGGTCCAAGAGCTCATAGAAACTGTTTTGCTTTCTATTGTTTTTGTTGCTTGGTTTCAACTAAACTTGCTACACCAGATGAGATGATTGCTTTAGGGGCAGTCCCAGAAAATAGGTCACCCTTCATGTCGTGCTACCTTCGTCCCCAGATCAGACGACTCCCAGCAGACATACACATGTCTCTTCCAGCTAACTGATGGGAGCACGTCCTTTTGAGCCAGATGGTGCATTGTTAATTTGCTGGAAGACAAAGTATTATTAGCAAGACTGTCCTTACACAAGATGGGGTAGGTAGCCTCTTAGTGTTATTTCACTGACAAAGGGAGGTGCCCTTTGCCAAAAATATCTCTCCCAGCATGTTCTCTGAGGCTTGAAATCATTTAATGAGGACTTTTCATTCTCTCTCAGAATTAGAGATAAAGATGATAAATCAGATACTCTTGAGAGAGAGAACTGGGCTCCCACGGCATTTGGCTCATATCTGAGTAATAGCACTTAACTATGTTGCTTTAGAATGTATCTGTTTGCTTGTCTATCTACCCCCACGAGGCTGGGAATTCCTTGAGGGCAGTGACCATGCCTCGCTCATCTCTGACTCTTTGGGATTTTTACCAGTGCTTGGCACGAAACCAACTCTCAGTAAACAAAACAGCAAAGGAATGAATTAATGAATGAGCAAATTTATATTTGCCATATCTAAAGGACTAAGAGAAAACCCTTTCTTAGGAATCTGCATAGAGGAGAAAACAAAAACACTCTCAGGGCTCCAGAAGTGTACAGAGAGAATTATAGTCCTGACTGTAGAATTTTTTCAGTTAAAGAGCTTGTCATGTTTTCCTAGTTCAAAGTTATTTCACTCATATACTTTTCACAGCACTACATATGAGTTGTTTGATTTAAGAAAAAAGTAAAACTACTGTCTAAATGTTTCATTTTTAAAGAAGCCAGAAAGACCTAGCTGAGTTTGCCCCCAAGGATTGGGCTTTGCTTCTCCTTTAGAAAATTAGCTCTCACTGCAGGAAGTGATTTGTGAGCAGTCTAAGAAAAGACTAACATTAAAGTCCAACCTGGTATGAAATGAAAGCTTGTCCAAAGTCCAGGTCTGCATTGGGGAAATTAAAAACCTCAACCTGACTGGTTCATTTCTAACTGTCTTTAGAATAAGATGTGTGTTGCACAAATGATCCAACTGTAATAATCAAATAAGTTCATGATATCTCTACATAAACCAACAATAAAAACATTACAATAACTAACTACATTGTACATTGACAAAATAAAAATAAAAAAATAATAAAAACATTAAATTTTTCAGCTCTTAAAAATTATCAAATAAGGGGCTGGCCTGTGGCTCACTTTGGAGAGTGTGGTGCTGATAACACCAAGGCCACGGGTTTGGATCCCGGTGTAGGGATGGCCGGTTAGCTCACTTGGGAGAGCGTTGGTGCTGACAACACCAAGTCAAGGGTTAAGATCCCGTTACTGGTCATCTTTTGGAAAAAAAAAAAAATTACCAAATAATTCATCCATTTTTGCAAGTACTTTTTAAACACCTAGAATGTGATAGGCCCTGTGCTAAGCACTGAACATTTGACAGTGAACAAAACCAGGAAGGTTGTGCCCTGCCACAGACCATCTTCCTTCATTTATGACACCCAATCTATGTGTGAGCTTGATCCTTCCTGAGCCTGGGTCGGAGGCTGAGGTGATGAATGGAATAAGTGCCAGGAATGTCTGTGGCAGCCATCACTTGTTAATAAAAAGCAGTGTTTTAACCAAGTTATTTTTATTAAAATGGCTGCCACAAATTCACTGTGTGAGTCAGAATCATTATGGGTCAGGAAGACGATGGAAGTCACTAGGATACTCTTTACTCCAGGCAGAAGAACCTCTGGCTGTATGCTGGAAGCTTAGATTCTAGTCCTGACTCTATCATTAACAGGACAATGATACAAGATCAAAATCTGGGAGCATGATTAGAGGCCTGTTATGTCCAAAGCCACGCCTACTTTGTTCATTTGAGCATGTATTGTACTGTGAGGTATTTTTACAAGCAGCATTTCACTTGATGCTCATAGCCACCCTGTGAGATACATATTATTCTACCCAATTTTGCAGATGCATTAACTGAGAACTAGAAAGCTTAGATACTTTGTCCAAGGTAGTGTAGCTAATAAATATACACATCAAGTTCATAAACACTCTGGCATATGAGATTGGTGTCCCAGCCAATAGTTATTTCTCACTCTCTCCTAACAGATCTCATTATTGTTCTGGCAACAATATGTCCAGACCTAGAGGGTGAACATAAATTATTTAAGCCATCAACGGCAATACTGTACTCCTTTGCCAGTGACAAAATCAGCCAGGGCTTCTGAGAAAGGCCCATAGGAGGAGAAGGCTCTTTGGGTGCCACCACTGCCTTCTTATATCCTGTTTTGGACACTGTAGTGTAATGATGTGATATGTGGAGCTACAGCAGCCATTTTCAACCATGAGGGAAGACATCACAGACTCACTGAAGACCGCAGAGTGGAAAGATCAAAGCAGCTTGGCTCCTTAATGACATTGTTAAGATGCCAGATCAACACTGGGGTCACCTCCTTCTTGACTGTACTGTGGTTCAGCTGCTATTAGTTAGGTATTCTATTATTTATAGCCAGAAGCATTCTTAACAGCTGCTACAAAATATAATATAAAATAAAATCCAAATGAATGGAGTACAAACTAAGTGCTAGTTGAGAGCAAGAAGAGGTCCTATAGGCTGAGTTTGTCAGGGAGAGAGAAATAAAATAGGATCATTTGGAGCTAGATATTGAAAGATGATGGGCATTTCTAAAGATAGAGATGAAGAGGAAGAGTATTTCAGGCTAGGGCCATGTTTGTCTTATTCACTGCTATAACTTCAGTTCCTTGCACAGTTCACAGCACATAGGAGGCACTCAATACACATTTGTGAAATGACTTAATAAGTGAGCAGAGACACAGAGGCAAGAGAGCATGGAGGATTTTAGACAGATATGGACAAGGAAAAGATATTGTGGGATAGAGAGCGGTGGGAGCTAATGTAGGTGTTGGAGGGTCGAGGCTGTCCCTTGGGATATTTCTTTTACCTTGACCTTTTCTTACCTCTCCAATCCTACAATCATAATAAAATCAGACAGGAGATTTGATATGGTGACATACAGAATTACACTTGGGTGACAAAACATACAAATTAAGAAAGTCGTGGGTCAGAAGCATTGCTGGGTGGCATTAGAAACCCAAATATCACAGAACTTTAAAATAAAGAATTCATTGGACTGGACAATATACCTTGTCCATTTTAAATTATACCATTAAAAAAAAAATCAGCACCTGAAAAGTAACTAATTCCACCTTCCTAGGTACTAAGCCCCAAGCCCCCATCCCGACGACTTTTCCTCAAGGCAAGAAATATCTCTGCCTTGAGAAAGGCTTTCTCTGTGTTAAGTGATTGCTTCTCTTCAGATAGTGATTTCTCTGAAAATGAGTTCTGACATCCTTAACAATATTCTTTTGCAGTTACCATATTAAGTGTTCTGGTCTAAGAGATAAAAATAATTTATCAGGTGCCATTGCTTGCATAAAAATTAGAATTAGCATATCAAGGCCATTTTCTCCCCCAATACAGTCAAGATAGCTAATCTCTAAAAATGTAAAAATAACATATAGTGTAGTAAAATAAACATCATCTGGAATGAGACATATCCAAATTGTAGAAAAGGAAAAGTTAATATTGAATTGGAATGCCATGAGACTAACCTAATCTTCAGCAAGTAAATTTTGTTCCTCACCATTCTCTAACCCCAAGCTCCACCCCCCACTTCTCATTGTCCTACTCTCTTCCTAGCAATCCTAGCTCAGGAAAAACTCTAAAACATGTTCACAATGAGAGAGCAATGTCTGATAGTAATAACATTTATCATTTATTGACTGCTTTTCATATGCCAGGCATTGCTCTGAGTGCTTTACAAACATTATTGTAGTTAATACTCACAACCCTATGAGATAGGTGTAATTATCATCCTACATTTTATAGTTGAGGAAACAAAGGTGGAAGGAACAAAGCAACTTATCCAATATCACTCAGTAAGAGGCAGGACTTACAATTGGACCAGGCATTCCAGCCGGAGCATCTATTAGTTTACCCCACTTCCTATGCTACCCCCTCATACATTTGTTTGCTTTCTGCTAATGTCAAAGATAAAACCTTAGAATAAAGAAATAACATCTTTTAGGTTGAATTTCAAACATCAGGTGGGGTATAGTTGGCTTGCTGTTCTAGCACATTTCCATTCACATTGAGTATGCATTAACTCAAAGTCTCTAAATGAAGACCACCATTTTTTTTTTTTTTTTTTTTTTTT
>NW_007727432.1:168551-176248 GCF_000696425.1 Galeopterus variegatus
TTTTTTTTTTTTTTTTTTTTTTTAGCTGGTGGCCACTATGGGGATCTGAACGCTTGACCTTGGTGTTATAACACCACGCTCTAACCAACTGAACTAACCAGCCAGCCTGATATTTTTTGTTTTAAATAAGATCATTTGGCTTTTGAAATAAACTGCATTGATTTGATTGGTGTTTTTGTGATCTTTTTGTACAACCTATCAAATGGCTTATGTGTTGGTTAGGTATGAGTTTATACTGATTTAACAAGAGAGTTTTTAGCCTAAAGTTTTTGTGCTATATTCTCATATCATGTTTATTTGGATTCTTCTTGAGTTTCTTTTTCTAACTTGATTCCTTGAGTCTTTTCCTAGTGTTTGCCTCACATGTACACAGTATAACCCAGGTGGAAATAGGTCTTGCTACCACTGTGCAACAAATGCTCTTTAGCTTGTCTCCCACTCTGTGGACAAGGATTGTGATTACAATTCTCAAAGTAAAACACCCAGTTCAAATACATCAGTAACAACAAAAGAGATTCTTAAATCAAGACCTACAGGTTGAGAGTAATAAAGCCTATCCTATGTAATAAACTGTGTATGTAATTTATTTAGCAGTTAACTTTAACATGAATATGTACACACCAATATACAAATAATTTCAGGCATCAGAAACAGGGATTTCGATTTTGACTTACTTCTAGTCCCTTCATGAAAGCCTTAGCCATAAGGCTCTGTCCTGGTTCCAGTCAAAGTCATCTTTATCTTTTGTTATCCTATCTTCGTCCATGATCTGGGCCATCATTTTCTAATATTAGGGCTAATATACAAATTTCAAACATTTCTCAATATTTGTGTATGTAATTATTCAAAATTCAAACTTCTAAAGCAGTGGTTCCCCAACTTGGCTGATCTTCAAATGTATTAAATCAGAATCTCTGGGTAGTGAGACCTAAACTGTGTTTTTTAAAGTGACCCAGGAAATTCAGCCAGGTTAAGGAAACACTGATCTAAGTACAGTTTTCACCAAATGTATTTCTATAGCTCTAGCTTTCCATTTACTCCTATAATGATTTTTGTAAATGTTCAAAGAACTAAAAGTGGTGGTGCTCTCCTAGCATGTACTCTGTTCAATATGTTATCTACAAAATGGAATCTATAACAGCTGTTTGGAAATAATTTTCTTCTCTCTGTGCTGTGGTAGAGGAAGATATCTGTGGACAGTATTTTCCAAACTGTAGCCCAAGTAACTGTAGCCACTGATGTCCTCCAGAATGTTAGTAAATGTTTCTCATTAACAACCAAAAAAAAGTTCTGTTGTCAAATGAGTTTGAAAAATGGTGGGCTACAAAAAGGTAAGCAAGTTTCCTTACTGGAAGGATTCTTGCCACTAATAATACACTAATATTCAGGGAAAATGGCCTAAAGAAGATTCAGTGTACATTTCCCAACTTTTTTATTGTGGTAAAAAACACATAACATAAAAATTACCATTTTAAGGCCGGCTGGTTAGCTTAGTTGGTTAAAGCATGTGCTGATAGCACCAAGGTCCAGGGTTTGATCCCTGTGGCCAGGCACAACAATAACAACAACAACAAATCTTAATCATATTTAAGTGTGAAGTACAATAGTGTTAACTATATGCACACTGTTATGAAACAGATCTCTACAACTTTTTCATCATGCATGACTGAAAATCTATGCCCATTTAACAACTCTCCATTCCCTTCCCCACCGGCCTTTGGCAACTACCATTCTACTTTCTGTTTCTAAGAGTTTGACTACTTTAGACACCTCACAGAAGTGGAATCATGCAGTATCTGTCTTTTTATGACTGGCTTATTTCATTTAGCATAACATCCTCCAGGTTCATGTATGTTGTAGCATGCAACAGGATTTACTTCTTTTTTAAGTCTGAATAGTATTCCATTGTATGGATATACCATATTTTCTTCACCCATTCATTTTTGGTTGGACATTTAGGTTGCTTCCACCTCTTGCTGTTGGGAATAATGCTTAAATGAACATGAGTGTGCTAATATCTCTTTGAGATCCTGATTTCAATTCTTTTGGATATATACCCAGAAGTGGGATTACTGGTTCATATTTTCAGTTTTTTGAGTAACTGCCATACTGTTTTCCATAGTGGCAGCACCATTTTACATTCCTTTTCCAAATTGATTTTGAATACAGAAACTTTTTCTCTTGGAACATTTATTAACACTTTGTGGAAAATCAGAATAGCGAAGAACATAGTTTGGGAGACACTGTTATCAGGCACCTCAGATTTTGACAAGAAAAAGAACAACTTCTAGGCTGAGTGCTACCTCAAAATGTATTCTTCCATCATGCCAGATATTTTCTGTGTTTTGCTACCAGACATCCTGCCCTCAGGAAGCTCACAATCATTTATGGGAGGTGAAACTTATTCACATTTAACAATTAGAACAGTAAAGTATTTACTCAAGACTTAAATTTAAAAGATAAGTACATTCTTTTAAATAATGAAATAATACAGGAAAGGTTTGCATTCACAACACTTTAAAAATACTGATCTCATTTAAAGGCTCGAGATTTGCTTTGGCTTGTAGAAAACGCAAGGACAGGTGGTCTTTATAATCCAAGTATACATTATCCAGATTCTGGAAATTAAAAAGATGTGAAGGGAAACAAAAGTCATCATAACACAAATTATTCACTAATGAACTGACCACCTTAAAATTAGTGTCTACTCAAGCATCTCTTCCTGCCTATGTTGATCAGTCTCTGACTGATTTTCTGCTATTGTCAGACAACACAAAGCAAACCAATTTCAAAGTGAAATTGCAAATCTTGCGAAACAGTCAGGACTGCATGAAGTTGATAAAAGTAACGTCGAAGAACTACTCTGATCACATGCAACACCACTGATGGCTGAGGATCTGGTAAACTAATACCAGTTAACAAATGAAGAAAGGAAAATTAATAAGAATGATATTGAGATAGACACATCAAAGGAAAAATGATTTTACTACCAAAGAATTAGGAGAATTTCTTGCAAAAATAAAGTCCTTGACTTTTTCAGCCTTTTATACATTTTGTTCTAAAAATATTGCAAAACTATAAGTTTTGCCAGAGTTTTTGGTACCTTTTGGTGAAAATAAACTATATTCATAATTTTTAGTTTCTATTCTATGAAAATTGGAATATATTATCACTATGAGGGTTTGAGTTGCATAGATATCATCACCAGTCAAACAGAACATTCTTTTATTCTGCTTGGAAAATTAGCCAAACACATTTCATCTTCTCAGCTATTTTGGGGAAGAATGGTTGCACTTGGAGGATTATTTACTTCAGTTTGCAAATATTCTAGATGTCTGCAGGTGCCAAATATCTGAGCTCTAAATAAAAAGGATGGCACTCTGCTTCATTTATCTACCCTTCCAGAGGCAGAATCTGGCATAGTACTGAGCATTTAGTTGATGCTCAAAAAAACAGTCATTAAATTAATTTGAACCTCTTCCCTGAAGATTCACAGTCAAGAAAGTTTAGTCACTTTGATTTCCTGAGTGTGAAAAATAAGTTCCAAGGCAGTTACAACTGGATACTTATTCAACAAAGAAAGGAGAGTTTGGCAGCTAGGCTTTCTCCTCAGATGCAGTCATTGTGAGGACTTTGGGGATGCCACAACTTAAAAGGATGGAACCAGTGATTCCTGGACAATGTGACAGTTCGAGTAGGTGTATGGGGATACCCTTTAGTTTCCTTGGATAGCTTCACCTAGGACCAAACAATATAATTTGTTAATTAAGATTAACATCTTAGCGACATGATCTGAATTGGAAATACCCTAAAGGTTATAACTTGCTTTCTATCTGTTTCAGAATAGTCATGTTTTTTTCCAAATACATGGTATTTAGATGTACTATTATTAAAATAAATTATTTAGCATCATTTACAAAGTATAACAAATGTATTCAAGTGTTTTTGAAACAAAATATGTTTGAATTTCTTTTATTATTCTTGATGAAATGTCTGGAAGGACTTTTTTTTTAGCCACCAAACTTAGTACAGAGATTCGCCATTACATATTTGCTTAAAACTATCCTCCTTTGAGGAGGCATTTTACCTGTAATAAAAGAGACAATGGGGCCGAGCCTGTGGCGCACTTGGGAGAGTGCAGCGCTCGAGCGCAGTAGCACTCCTGCGGCGGGTTCGGATCCTATATAGGGATGACCAGTGCGCTCACAGTGCTCACTGGCTGAGAGCGGTGCAGCCGGTCTCAAAAAGGACAAAAAAAAAAGAGAGACAATGAAGACAAAGTACTTCAGCAGCTGAATTCTGAGACCACTGCCAGACCCAGAAGTATAATTTGTTCCATGGGTAAGCTTTTAAAAGCATGATCAAGGCAACTAAAGAGGCCTGAACAATTATTAAGTTATCTCCTTTTGCATTCACCAGAGCTGTTTATACCTTCCCAGCTGCTCTAAGCCATCAGTGGGGTTACCACTAGTAAACGTGGTGCCTACCCAAGAGGGAAATCAGAACAAAAAATTCATATATTTTCCCCCATCACTGGGGAAGAGAAATTATGGGGGAAGAGAATTTTATGATAAAAGGAAATAATAATCAAAATGGATGCTGCCTTCAATAAACAATTGATGACTCTTTTCATTAAATGTATGGAACCTTCACAAATCTCGACGTCTATGCAGAACATTCTACTAAAAATAGCAGTTCTCAAATTCTCTCAGTCTTCAAGAAAATTTAAAAAACCCAAAGTTGCACCATCCCTGTCCACTCCCATGTACTTCTGCATCCTCTCAACCCATCCACTCATGAAGCCAGCATCACTTACTGAGCAGCTTACTATTTACCAGCTGTTTTAAACCGGGAATTTGAAATGGTTTAAAGACAAATCAGTGTCCAGAAAATTTCAGGTTCTCTAAGATATTCAAATCCCTTATGACAACCAGAAAGTTCTTATAGGTATTTCTTTCACAGGAGTATCCGAGTGCCTGATATTTTAGAATCTGTTTCACTTATTCAGAAAACATCCAAAGTAACTGCTAATTTGAAAGGGGAAAAAAGCATTAGACTCATACTTCTTTTTGGCTTGCTGTAAAAATAAAATCCTAAGAGAAATATGTGCTCAGTATGCCACATGTTGAAGAAAAGGAACATTCATCAAGCTCATTTCCTGCAGAGCAAACCCTCCTACATCTTTCAGTCCAGCCACAACATCTGGATAATTGGCCCTTGCACGGTGGGAGCCATTCCCCCCCCCACACACACACACACAAGGTTTCTGGATAATTCTTGATCATTAGGCATGCAAACTCTCCTCAGTGCTAACCTTGAATATCTTTTCTCCTTTCTGTCTTTTCTACTGTCTGTAGTTTCAGCTGCTCATCAACTACCAAAGCATCTGAAGAAATTCAGGATAATGCCCTTTGAAATAAGTGCTCTTTAATTTAAGAAAAACACAAAATTCCAGAGGTGATATGAAAAGTTTCTTTTCTTCGTGGTGATGCAAATAATATTCTCCCTCCTTCCTATGCATTACTCTCAAGGGTTTAGTTAACTCAGTTCTTCCTGTTCAGATCTTTGGGGCCGAAAAATGGAGGAAAAAAAAAATCCAAATCCTTCTCCTACTGATCTTGTACAAAGTAAAATGCTGCTTATCATTGTTAGATTATCCAAATCATTAGCATCAGAGTTTTCCAGCAGCCCAGAGTCTTTATCTTTCTAGATTTAAGAGGAACTTGAAGATAGTTTCCAAATCTCATATAATTCTAGTACTAGATTGTAAATTCCTTAAGGTAGCAGATCTTATATAACCAGTACCTTGCGCGGTGTGTGGCACATAGTAGATTTGCAATAAATATTTGTTGAATGAATGAATGAGAGAAAGACTGAATTTATGTTTGTAAAATGCTTTGGAATTCATCTGACAGAAATGTTAAAGCCAGGGCTGATATTCAGCTAATATGCACATTTACAACCTTACACACACACACACACACACACACACACACACACACACACACTCCTGCCTGCCCCCCCCAACTCCTTTCTTTCCTTGAAGTTTTACTTCTGTGCTTGATCTTTGATCACCTCCAAATTCAGATAAACCCAGTCGCCGTTACTCAGAAGGAAGGGTCTGGGTCCTAAACAGTCTATAAAATCATGTCTAAAGTAAAATGTGTGTGTGTGTGTGTGTGTGTATAATTCTCATGTGCTATGGCACTCTTTTGCTAAAAGAAATATTTAAAATATCTAACAACTAGAATGCAATGAGCACCAACAGTCAAAGGTGGCTTTGCAAGCCCTGGAAGTTTATAAGGTTGTAACTGTCCCCAGCAGAAAGTTCAGACTTTGTTGACACCCAGCAGCCACTCTTTATCAGCCTAGACCAGGTTACCCACTTGTTGCCCCATCAGCCTACTCCCCCACTTGGGCCTTATTAACATCTCAGATCTAAACTGCTGACTAAATAGAAAATTCCAGCTTGTGCCCTTCCAGGGCAACTAAATTTTAATTTTCCAGTAAGCAAGGCAATGGTTTGTATAATTGGGGGTGGGGGTGTGTAGTGATGGTACTCTGGTGCTAGGTTAGTATTGTTTCCTTGCATGCTAAATGAAGTCAAGTGTGCTAAGAGATTTCATTTGTCCTTGAAATTGATTTTTTTTAATCCTAGACAAGACCGTGCAGTGCTCTTGACCATTTATAGGTCTCAAACATCTGCCATTTTAATATCTCTCACTACTCGCTTCCCCTGAGATCAATATATTGGGTAAAATTATCAAAGTACTAATGAAGCACATTTGCATCCTTAGTTCAGAGATGTAAGTATCAAAATCCTAATCAAGAGCTCTCAGTGCTTACACTGACTTGCACCGTTGAACTCAATATTGCTTAATGATTTCTCAGGCAATATGCTGCAGAATAAGCTTGTATATGGAGGACATGATGAAACTCTTGACTGTTTCTATTTGACATTTTTAATAACCCAACAAAAGGTTCCAGATGGTGAAACACTATTGCAAAATGTCTCTTAAATCAAAACAGTAGTTACCTATATTAATCCGCTCAAAATATGTAGCCAAAAAGTTCTGACCAACTGAGTCTACAAAACACAAGTGGTGCCTGTCCCCCAAAGTCTACAGGTCACTTCAGACATACAAACTCTCGTTCTGGCTCTGGAGGATTCTATTAACACTGTGCTTGCTGACTCAAAGATCATAGAGTGCAGCTTCTTGAAGAAGAAGGACCCTTCTTAGAGAGTTTGCCATTCAAAGTCCATTTGAATTTTTAAAATGTCCTAACAGTGTCACATAAGCTCACATTACCTTAGTTTAAGTAAGCATTTATGCTTCGAGGTAATAAAAGACAGAAGTTGTATAGCATGTTCAGAGAGTTGAAAATGCCTTGAATACTGCAGTACTTGCAGCAGTAGGAAGCAATGGCCATTAGTATAAGATGGTGTGGCCCTAACTTGTTGAGACACTTTCCACAACTCTGTTTCAAAGGACCACTCTCCAGGATTATTGACCCTTCAGGAATGATGGAGTTTGGATGTGTTGTCCCCTCCAAAACTCATGTGGAAATCTGATCCCCAATGTGGCAGTGTTAGAAACTGTTTGAGTCACAGGGGCAGATCCCTTATGAATGGATTAATGCTCTCCCTGGGGGGGGGGGGGGTTAATGGGGGGGTTCTCGCTCTTTTGGTCCCCAGG